>NC_092087.1:75749237-75914237 GCF_045679555.1 Salvelinus alpinus
ATCAATGTAATGAGGAGTGTATCACTGACTCTTTTTAGAAACGTCTTTGTCTTTTCAGCTTCTACTGCTGTCTCTATAACAACTAGAACCTCTACAACCATGGGCACTTGATCTGTGTTCCAAATGGCACCATATTCTTTATGTAGTGCACTGCCCATAGGGCTCTGGTTAAAAGTACTGCTAGCATACCAACGGTTAGCTATTACTGACTGTTAGCCTACCTACTGCTAGCTATTACTGACTGTTAGCATACTAACTGTTAGCTATTACTGACTGTTAGCCTACCTACTGCTAGCTATTACTGACTGTTAGCATACTAACTGTTAGCTATTACTGACTGTTAGCATACCAACTGATGTCTCTCTTTTCTCTTTGCCCTCATGTGTACCACCACTTTCTCACCCTCTCTGCAGATGTTCCATCTGTTTGTTGGTATTCCGTGGGTAAACTCATTCACCATTACAGAACACACACACACACACAAATGCACGCTAGCACACACACAACACACACCACTCTGTCGTGCTACTCCTGTGAACAACCCACACGCTCCCTCTAATTATGAGGGGTGTGAGAAATACAAATCAGCACATTTTCACTCGCAATTGATGGAAATTGAATGTTTATATTGACGTGTGGGAGATAATAAAAAGTCATCACAATACACAGAACCCTCAAAGCGTCTGCTGTACAAATGTTCTTTCATTACTTCATAATATTGTGAAGGGAACTAATAAACTTCGCCCTTTTCATTCTCCCATGCACTCGTGCATGTACGCGCACACACACACACAAACAACACACACACAATTCATTCTCTCCCATTACATGTTTTTTCCTGTTCAAAAGGAGGAGAATTATACCATGGATCTCAATTGCAACCTCAACCCCAACTGCAGCGAGCTTTAATATCAAACTTTTTATTATTAAGTAGGAAATAATGAAAAACACATTCCTGTTTATCCCTGGCTATGTTACGTCATATGTCTGACTCCTGGATAGACAATATATTGCCACGAGAAAACATGCTACAGAATACTGAGAAATGCATGAGTGGGGCCCAACTAAAAGGAAAACAAGGAAAACCAGAAGTTAGAAGATGGCCATGGGCTGTAAGTATAGGAGCTATAGGTAAAGGTTATTTACCACCCTTGAGTAACTGCCAAACATACGTCTCTCAGAGCTACCTGGCAAGTAGATTCATCCTATTGTCTCAACGTCATTGGCTACATCAACAAGACGCTAATGTTCTCAGGGCTTCATTCAATGCTGCGTCAAAGAGACTTAGCTTGACTTAGCAATCCAGGTGAATGAGGAGTATGTAGACTGAACGCTAGATGGATGGGAAACTAACTCCCGCTTGACAGTATGGTATTGATCTCAAAGATTCTCAGTGTTTCTGACAGAGCCCTCCTGACATATGATGACAGACTCATGAAAACAGACACACCTGGTTGTTGTTACTTCTAACTCATGGGATAATATGTGCAGTAGGGTTCTATGGAAATTGCACAATTGTGGTGTGTGTGTTTGTGATTGTATTAGTTTGAGTGAGATTGCTGCTGTCTCTCTGGCAACCAGATGCAACAATACTAAAGTTCTTAAGTTCCCTGTTCAATGCTGTAAGAGGTGAGTTTTGAGAGGCCCTCAGACGTTTGAGAGGCCCTCAGACGGTGTCTGTTTGCTGAATGGATTTGAGATTTCACAAGGTAGTTCGTTTTTGATGAGGGAGAGGAATTCCGGTTGACGCAGAGTGTCTCTGTAAGAGAGTTCTCAAGTTGCTGTGTGTAATTTGAGAAAGCATTACCGGTGTCACTCATGCAAGCACACAGACAATCATACAACACACACACTTGATTTTCCTATTTTCGTTCCAAATTGTTGCTAATTCAAGGATGTCTATTCCTTCAGCTACAGCATGTATGATTACAGGATTAAAGGGGGAAATATTGACGGGAGTTTATGATGATTCACAATACAGAAAATGCCCTATTCTTTAAAAGAGACACATTTGAGAAAATGTTTTAAGAAATTACAGAACACCTTTGGGTTTTTGTGCGTCAGGAAAAAAAGACAAACAAACCTGTGATTAGCAGTGCACAGTAAATATTTTCCATTTAGCAAATTCATATTTATTTTCCTAATAACCCCATTTTTCTAAATGGAGGGCATTATGGGTCACGGAGATAAAACGCTCATAAATATGGGAGGCTGTTTTGTTACAGTTACGATAACAACTCCTCTCTCTAAATTATACCAGGGATTAAGCTGCGGCTAAGAAGACAGCCAAATGGAAAGATGATATCAATCTAAGACGCTAAATCTATTCATTTAGGCTGCGTCCCAAACGGCACGCTATTCCTTCTGTAGCGCATTACCGTTGACCAGGGCCCATATAGGGCTAAGGTCAAAAGTAGTGCACTGGCCTATAAGGAATAGAATGCCATTTGGGACGGACCCTAGAAAGCAGTTGGAACTCATGAAAAGTCTTCCTTCTGGTTTAAAGAAGGGGGGATGAGGAGGAGAGGGGGAAAGAGGGATGAGTGGAGTTATTTTCCATCCATTAGTGGACCATTGCATGAGACATAGATGATATAAACATCATTTACCTTCCACATCTTCACTTAATTAAGTAATCACATCATAATCGAGGAAGGCATCGGCCGTTACTTCTCACTTACTGACTCTTCTAGCCCAGAGGTGAAATCGAATCAGGTAGAAAACACATTTGACTCATTTTTTATTAAATACCCTCAGGCCGGTCTATTTAATTCTGACAGTGAAGGATTTCAAGTTGTGTGTGTGTCCATTACTCTTTAACAGACTGAGGAGAAATATCAGGCCTAAAGAGAAAAACAAAAACTCTAGGACCTACTGTATTAACAAAGCTGTATGACAATGTCATCTTTTCTCATGCAGTCACTTCTCACTGCATACCATTGTCCTATTGAACTCTGACATTGAAAGATTTTGAGATATGGTGCGTGAGAAGTATTTCTACCTGAATTCCAATGGAACATTGGAACACTTTCCGTCAAGACTACTCTCCCCACGGCTACCGCGACTGGCGTTACCTTGAGTCCTACTTGAAGGCGAATGCAGCAACGCCTCGATATGCCAACATGAAAATCAATCGTTCAGGATATATTTTAAATCCAAATACAGGACTTTTAACTGGTCAAGGTGGAATAAAAATCTGTTCAAAAGACGAAAACAGGACACGCAAAGAACCAAGGTCTTCTGACAACAACCTCCACATACTGTATCAGACAGCTCATTTGCATGTTTAACATTCCCTCAAATCCAGCCCAGTTTCCTTAGGATCATTCAAACTGGATGGAACAAGGAGTTGTCTGCTAGTCTGATTCACATCACATGTAACAGATGGATTGGGTTTATTAAAGTGGGCTCAGTTTGACCGACAGGGAGTCATTTGGGCATTCCTCCACCTGTCACAAACTGAGCGATTGGGCTGCTGAGGTGGAACGCCACAAAACTTCCGGAATTACCTGGAATATTCCCATTGAGGTGCTGTTTCAAATCAAATCGAATCAAATGGGTCACACGCGCCGAATACAACAGGTGTAGACCTTACCGTGAAATGCTTACTTACAAGCCCTTAACAATGCAGTTCAAGTAATAGAGTAAAGAAAATATTTACTAAACAAACTAAAGTAAAAAATAAAATAGAAAGTAACACAAGAAAATTCCATAACAATAACGAGGCTATATACAGGGGGTACCGGTACCAAGTCAATGTGCGGGGGTACAGGTTAGTCAAGGTAATTTGTACATGTAGGTCGGGGTAAAGTGACTATGCAAAGATAATATACAGCGAGTAGCAGCAGTGTAAAAACAAAGGGGGGAATCGTCCGGGTGGTCCATTGTTCAGCAGTCTTATGGCTTGGGGGTAGAAGCTGCTAAGGAGCCTTTTGGACCCAGACTTGGCACCCCGGTACCGCTTGCCATGCGGTAGCAGAGAGAACAGTCTATGACTTGGATGACTGGAGTCTTTGATCATTTTTTGGGCTTTCCACTGACACCGCCTAGTATATAGGTCCTGGTTGGCAGGAAGCTTGGTCCCAGTGATGTACTGGGCCGCATGCACTACCCTCTGTAGCGCCTTACGCCATACCAAGCAGGGATGCAACCGGTCAGGATGCACTCGATGGTGCAGCTGTAGAACTTTTTGAGGATCTGAGGACCCATGCCTAATCTTTTCAGTCTCTTGAGGGGGAAAAGGTGTTGTCATGCACCTCTTCACGAATGTCTTGTGTTTGGACCTTGATAGTTTGTTGGTGATGTGGACACCAAGGAACTTGAAACTCTCGACCCGCTCCACTTCAGCCCCGACGATGTTAATGGGGGCCTGTTCGGCCCTCCTTTTCCTATAGTGCTCGATCATCTCCTCTGTCTTGCTCACATTGAGGGAGAGGTTGTTGTCATGGCACCACACTGCTAGGTTTCTGACCTCCTCCTTATAGGCTGTCTCATCGTTGTCAGTGATCAGGCCTACCACTGTTGTGTCGTCAGCAAACTTAATGATGGTGTTGGTCGTGCTTGGCCACGCAGTCGTGGGTTCTTTCCCCTTACAAAGAAGGTGAAATCCGGGAGACAAAGCCTCTGATGTTCTAAACAGGTACTATGAATATGGAAGTAGGTACTATGAATCAGGAACTAAGACCACCTTGCCAGTTGAGAGCTGATCAAGCAAAGCCTGTTGAAATCCGACCCAATTCATACCCAAAAAGTGTGTGGTATTCTATACGTTGCTTTAAGTCACTTTGTGCTGCGATGTCACAGCTGGCCTCGCAGGTAAATCCCTACTTCAATCTTCTTCCTGCAATTCAAGTCCCTGAACTGATTTGCTTATTCATGATCTGTTTTCATTTAGCATATGCTCATGTTCACAGCTGGTCCCTTAGTCACCTAGCTGTGGCTAATTGAAGAGCTTGGTCAGGTAAAGGTTCTGCCACTTCCAGGCGCCATGAGGTGACTTTATGCCAGCAACAACTGATCTAGGGACAGTTTTATTTTTAAATCAACACTTAGGTTTGGAATTGGCAAAATAATCATCTGACTCTGAATCCGTTTCTAAGCACCCTTGGAGTTGGTAGAGTGAGGGATCAACAACCAAGACACGAAGAGTCGTCGGAAAACATGAGTCTCAACGAAAACAGGAGCATCTCCTTGGATACAGACAGTCAGCGGACATCTTTGAAATGACTCAACAAAACATCCCAACAGCCCCATCCATCGATGGCCTAACATGCGTGACTGGTATCAAAGCAGCGGCCTTTTGTCCTCAGAATGACACTGCCCAACCCAATAATGACTAGTGCTAATACTTAAATAGACATTGTACATCACAACAATAGTTTGATTAGTCTAGAAGGGCAGTATCGCAAACAGTGCGAAAGACAAAAGCCAGAGCAGTACACCTGTCGATCAAAATACGAATACTGGACTTGTCATCAAGTCCAGGGACAATGTCAGAGGTATAATAATGCTAAATAGACCTTTTATGAGTGCATTAGTGACTCGGCCAATATTGCCCCTGGCAAATATCAAGCGACTGGCTTTCATTTCAATGTGATTCATCGTAATGGGGTTTCATGTCTATATAAACCAGCCATCAATGGTAATGGAGTCACCATGAATAAATGAGTAACAAACACTCACACACACACACACACACACACACACACACACACACACACACACACACACACACACACACACACACACACACACACACACACACACACACACACACACACACACACACACACACACACACACACACACACACACACACACACACACACACACACACACACACACACACACAGTGGTTTGCAAGATCTGAAAGGTCATCGGATCGAATAGAAAAGCTCTGTGCCCGCAGTATTTAATGCGGCTAACGCAGAGATATTAGTATCTCAACTAACCTGTTTGGTCTTCTTAATGTAGTGTGTGTGTGTTTACGTGTGTGTGACAGAAGAAACTCTTTGCTAATGGCAAAGGCTATTAACCCCTCTCCATTCCTCATGTTATCTTCCCCCAGCTGTGTTTCAAACGCCAAGTCACACAACAGTGAAGGATTTTGATTGGTCTGAACAATGCTAATTATAGTTAATTACTCTAGGCAATTGACCGATGTCCCCCTGCCAAGCACATGGACAGCGAGTGTTGACCCGACCTGCCGAATGTGCTGCTGTGGGGAGGGAGGAGAGGGGGAGAGATGGGGTGAGGGAGAAGAATAAAGAATGCTGACCCATCGAGTGTGCTTATACTGCTGTGGGGGATAGGGGGAGAGAATGAAGTGAAATGAAAAGAGAGAGAGCAGGGGAGAGAGGAGAGACGGGTGAAGGAGTGAGAGAGGGAGTGTTGGTGAGGGAGAGAGGTGAGGGGGAATAAATGGGGGGAGAGAAGGGGGAGATGGGGAAAGGAGGTAAAGGAGGAGAGGAGTGAGGGGAGAGCAGAGGAGGGGGAAAGAGGAGGAGAGAGGATGGGAGGGTGAGGGGTTAGTTGTAGAACAAGGGGGACAGTGTGGCGAAAGGAAATTTTTTCGAGTTCTTCTGTAAATTAGACTGTCATACAGGAAGGGAGAGGGGTGGATGGCCACGGCTTCCATCCCCATCCACCCCAAAAAAATCCTGGGACAGGACAGAGTACTTCATTGTCCACCCTGGTCCACCTCTAAGCACTTGTGGCCTCTTCTGCTCAGTCAGACTCGCTCTCCTCATCTAAAAACACAACATTTCCCCAAAACTTAGAAGACTAAACTAGTGTCTGGGTTGAAGAGAAAAACAAATACATCCAGACCAAAAACAGTTATTGGGTGCCCTGAAGGTTCACAGTGTCTAGCTTAAACACTTTTAGCTTTTGTCACATCGCCACCAGGTGAGAGGGGTCATCCGTGACCTTTGACCTCAGGCTATGTGGCAGGTGTCTGCGCCCCTGTAGTACATCTGTGCTCTCTTGGCTTCCTCTCTCTCTCGCCTTCTCTTTCCCGCTAGGCTTGTGAAACCAGGCCCTAATACTCTCCAGTCTGCTACAGTACCACCAGGAGAGAGAGAGAGAGAGAGAGAGAGAGAGAGAGAGAGAGAGAGAGAGAGAGAGAGAGAGAGAGAGAGAGAGAGAGAGAGAGAGAGAGAGAGAGAGAGAGAGAGAGAGAGAGAGAGAGAGAGAGAGAGAGAGAGAGAGAGAGAGAGAGAGAGAGAGAGAGAACGACAGAGAGAATGAGTTCGCATCTGGAAGCCCTCGCCTCAAAATCTCATGATCAAATGACCAGACTGGATACACAGTGCTGCTGCTGCAGGGCTGAGCCTCTCTCTACTCCACTCCGCTCCATTACCCCAGCGTTGTGCTGACGAGCTGCTGTTTTCCTTTCTACAGCACCTCGTGAGCTTATTGCATTAGTAAAGAAGCCAATGCCTAGCAATAACTCTGTGAATGGTAACCTTGGAGGATTTGGTACTGGGAAGCCGTCTTGCACATTGAGTATACGTCTCCCTTGTGTGTCCATCAGGTCACCAGGTCATCAGGCTCCAGCACGTTCTCTGTTTTATTAGGCCTTTGTGGTTTTCACAAATCTATCAAGGTGTGATTTGTCTGGAGTGTGAAACATGATGCTCGGTGGCTGTGGGGATCTGTCAGCGTGGTGAAGAAGCAAACCGCTCTGTCAGTATAAGTGCCAGGAGCACTGCTACTCCACAATGCTCTTTTCTTATTTAGCACGTCACTTGTCCATTTATAACGGGGCCACTCTGACGGTAAACAAACAGAAGTGTTGACAGCGTCGAGCGCTTGGTTTTACCCGTCGTTAGCCGTCGTCGTTCAGCCGCGGGGGTTACGTTTGACAGCTCGCACTCCAACATGTAACCATGAGAGAAAGAAAACCAGGATAGCGGTACTTGACTGTACTGCTACAGAGGAGAGGCAGATAAGTGAGCCTACTAGGCAAAGACGGGTTGAATCAAAGCTGTTTCCACATCATTTCAACCCCAGAAATGTGAATCAACGTGGAAAACTGATTGGATTTGCAAAAAGTCATCAAAGCCAGAGCATTTCGTATTTTTTTTCACACCATTTTTTACCTAAATCCAATGACAATGTGACATTTTTTGTTGATTTCACATTGAATTCACCGTGGACAATTCAACCAAATGTAAATAAAAACAACAGTAGACGATGAAGTGACGTTTGTGCTCAGTGGGAGCCTTATTCTCTTTAAGGCCTTTTTGATTGAGTCAAATTTGCACATCAGATAATTCAGTTATTTAACAGTGCTTTTGGAATATTTTGTTCAATATTCAAGTAAACTCCTGTAATTATTGGTACTGATACTTATTTTTGTCCTTTTAGGGAAGTTTAATTTTTATTTATTTAGTATATTTAAAAAAAATGTATGGCTCTCTTTCTCTCTCTCTATCTCGTTCCCTCTTTGGCCAACCTATTTTGGAGACTCCTCATTGGACCACATTATTATATGATCTGATCATACATGACTGAGTTATGACCCAGTCCTGTGTACACTACTATAGTGTCTGTGGATAGTGTCTGTGGATCTACTGTAAACATGGATGTCTATGACCCAGTCCTGTGTACACTACCATAGTGTCTGTGGATCTACTGTAAACATGGATGTCTATGACCCAGTCCTGTGTACACTACTATAGTGTCTGTGGATCTACTGTAAACATGGATGTCTAAGACCCAGTCCTGTGTACACTACCATAGTGTCTGTGGATCTACTGTAAACATGGATGTCTATGACCCAGTCCTGTGTACACTACCATAGTGTCTGTGGATCTACTGTAAACATGGATGTCTAAGACCCAGTCCTGTGTACACTACCATAGTGTCTGTGGATCTACTGTAACCATGGATGTCTATGACCCAGTCCTGTGTACACTACCATAGTGTCTGTGGATCTACTGTAACCATGGATGTCTATGACCCAGTCCTGTGTACACTACCATAGTGTCTGTGGATCTACTGTAACCATGGATGTCTATGACCCAGTCCTGTGTACACTACCATAGTGTCTGTGGATCTACTGTAACCATGGATGTCTATGACCCTGTCCTGTGTACACTACTATAGTGTCTGTGGATCTACTGTAAACATGGATGTCTATGACCCAGTCCTGTGTACACTACCATAGTGTCTGTGGATCTACTGTAAACATGGATGTCTATGACCCAGTCCTGTGTACACTACCATAGTGTCTGTGGATCTACTGTAAACATGGATGTCTAAGACCCAGTCCTGTGTACACTACCATAGTGTCTGTGGATCTACTGTAAACATGGTTGTCTATGACCCAGTCCTGTGTACACTACTATAGTGTCTGTGGATAGTGTCTGTGGATCTACTGTAAACATGGATGTCTAAGACCCAGTCCTGTGTACACTACCATAGTGTCTGTGGATCTACTGTAAACATGGATGTCTATGACCCAGTCCTGTGTACACTACCATAGTGTCTGTGGATCTACTGTAAACATGGATGTCTATGACCCAGTCCTGTGTACACTACCATAGTGTCTGTGGATCTACTGTAAACATGGATGTCTATGACCCTGTCCTGTGTACACTACCATAGTGTCTGTGGATCTACTGTAAACATGGATGTCTATGACCCAGTCCTGTGTACACTACCATAGTGTCTGTGGATCTACTGTAAACATGGATGTCTATGACCCAGTCCTGTGTACACTACTATAGTGTCTGTGGATCTACTGTAAACATGGATGTCTAAGACCCAGTCCTGTGTACACTACCATAGTGTCTGTGGATCTACTGTAAACATGGATGTCTATGACCCAGTCCTGTGTACACTACTATAGTGTCTGTGGATAGTGTCTGTGGATCTACTGTAAACATGGATGTCTAAGACCCAGTCCTGTGTACACTACCATAGTGTCTGTGGATCTACTGTAAACATGGATGTCTATGACCCAGTCCTGTGTACACTACCATAGTGTCTGTGGATCTACTGTAAACATGGATGTCTATGACCCAGTCCTGTGTACACTACCATAGTGTCTGTGGATCTACTGTAAACATGGATGTCTATGACCCAGTCCTGTGTACACTACCATAGTGTCTGTGGATCTACTGTAACCATGGATGTCTATGACCCAGTCCTGTGTACACTACCATAGTGTCTGTGGATCTACTGTAAACATGGATGTCTATGACCCAGTCCTGTGTACACTACCATAGTGTCTGTGGATCTACTGTAACCATGGATGTCTATGACCCAGTCCTGTGTACACTACCATAGTGTCTGTGGATCTACTGTAAACATGGATGTCTATGACCCAGTCCTGTGTACACTACCATAGTGTCTGTGGATCTACTGTAAACATGGATGTCTAAGACCAGAAGCTGTGGTGGAATGTCTAGGGATCCCTTTTGTTGTGATGCTCACTGAGGTTTAATGAGGTTTAATGTTCCTAATTTCCTCTGTTCCTAATTGCCATCCACTCACTTGACAGAAGGATGCCCTCCTCTCCTTTTCAGTCATCTAATACACCCCCCTTTCTTCAACCTTTCTTTAATTTCCTTCTGTTTGTTTTTCTCTTTATTGTGTGTTTTTGTGTACGTCTGAGTGTGTGTGTGTGTGTGTGTGTGTGTGTGTGTGTGTGTGTGTGTGTGTGTGTGTGTGTCTGTGTCCCCTCCCTACCCGCTATTGAACTCTCTCTGTATGTGTGTGCATGCCTGTGTGTCTGTGTGTCCATGCAGATACTGTAGGTGGCTATGTCCCCTCTCTGTCGGTGTGTGTTTTCTCTGGCCCACAGCCAAGCCAGGCAGGTAATCCAGTGACAGCAGTGACAGCAGGAAATCAGATAGGGGCTTCAGTTAAAGGTCTTACCTCTCGATCCTCTCCCTCTGTGTTAACTGTCAATCCCTATATCACCTTGACTTCGTTACTAGTGGCCTCAAACGCCACGCCAGGGCACGTGTCGCAACAGCAGCTAGACGCCAGGTCAGAGGTCAGCAGATCACATGAGAGGACGTAGGCGGATAACAATGTTACTCCTAGACTGTATACAGTATGCTTTGGCGTAAGGTAGTGACTGATTGAGTAATTGTGACTGACTAGGACAGTGATTGAGTGGCTCTACACCTACTAGAGATTGGGTTTACTTTGTACACTGAGTGTACAAAACATTAAGTACACCTTCCTAATATTGAGTTGCAACCACCGCGTCCTCAGAACACCCTCAATTTGTCGGGGCATGGACTCTACAAGGTGTCGAAAGCGTTCCACAGGGGACGCTGGCCCATGTTGACTCCAATGCTTCCCACGGTTGTGCCACGTTGGCTGGATGTCCTGTGGGTGGTGGACCATTGTTGATACACACGGGAAACTGTTGATTCACCTAGTCAGTCCATGTCACTGAAAGAGCAGGTGTTCTTAATGTTTTGTACACTCAGTGTACATCGAGCTTACATGCCGTCATAGATGTACTGTAAGAGGGCTTTGGTGATGGTGGGTTTGACTGGATAGTTTATTTAGCAAGATGACTGACTGGTATGTTGCTAGACTGAATAAGTCACCGTTAGAATATGAGAGTTCGTTATGTATGGCGGAGCAGGCTGCCCTATAAATGACCGTAGCTTCATTGACGTTTCCTAATAAAGAAAAGAGAGAGAGAAAGAATGTTGAAAAAGCCTGATAAAGTTGGATCTTGAACAGTGCAGCGAACAGAGAATTGCACAGACTGTTTACTGGACACAAGTGCACTTCAGGAAGAGACACAACGGGAATTGAAAACTGTGTGAAGAGTGATTCTGCACATTTGTTTGTGCTCTAAGTAGAAGTAAATGTCATGCACACACAAATTGTCCCTTTGGACAGCGTTGCCAAGGGTGACATATTGTGCCCTTTGAAACCAAAGACATTAAATAATGCAGCGCTAGCTAAAACCAACTGCGAGTTCCGTTTACGCAAAGTGACACAAAATATATATTCTCTGAGCCTGATGGGAAAGAGCGTTGGAGGGTGAGCACAACTTTGAATCTTTTATGACCTGCTTTGTCTCACCAGTTATAGTGTAGATGTATAAGAGACAAGTTTGTTAACACAAGGGGAAAAGCTTTCGCTCGCAAGTGACCTGTGTTGACAGTAGGAGACTGGGGAAAAACTCAAGTGTGTGTCCGTATGGCCATACATGGATAATATTGTGTAGCTAAGGTCTCACCACAACCAACACCTGTCAATGGACGGTCTCTATGTAATGTGCATCTTTGAGAAATTCGAGCGTTCATACAACAGAATCCTTTCAATAACACCTTGCATTGAGAGTGGTGTATTCAAGTCAGTGTCTATGGGTATAGGCCAACTCCATACTATTGACTGTAGTGTAGTAGTCACACTGTGGCAAGCACGGCAGACACACAGGCCATAGTAATGGCTTTGGAAAAACCTATCCCCTGACATTTTCCATTCATAAAATTCCTGGAATTGGAATGGAGAAGGGAAAAGAAATGAAACAGAAATACATTTTACGTCTCTAAAATGTTTATTTGATTTGATTCTCTTGCCACGGTTGGCAGTTTGAGGGTTTAGCCATAATGCTTGTCTGTCTACTGCCATTCCACAAAATGTTTGTGCTTTTCAAATGGAGAATATAAAAAGGGATTTGCTGACTGTGCTGTGCCCTTTCGAAGAAGTGGTCAGGAATGAAAGCTTTTCGCTAGATGGACGGAAAGGTCGTCTTATTATGCGTATTACACCCCCCCCCCCCCCCCCCCCCCCCCCCACACACACACACACACACACACTTTTACCTCGGAACGCGACAGTAATCTTTCAATTCCCCCATAATCTCCACAGAAGTAGCTTCATATTTCTTCATCGCAGCATTCGTGTGGGTTTAATTGGGGGTAATTACTAAGTAAATGATACACTGCTGCTTCGATGCCATTGTAGGTGATGATCAAAGGCTCAGTCTTCAAGGTATTGGCAATATCGGTCATTTGTCATTTCATTGGAAACAGTGAAGACGCCCCTTACAATCATCCTCTAACCAATAAATCAATGGGAGTGATTAAAAAGCAACATGGAACCAGTACTGTCAACGCTGAGTGGATAAGCAGACAGCCAAGAAATAAAAATATTGGCTGTGTTCTTGGCTGTGTTCCAATGTCCATACTAGCAAACCAATTAGAATACATGAACAGTATGTTACTTCTAAGTGGTATGCTGCTCATGTTGATATTGGAACAGAGCCATTGACATAGCAGACTCGCAGTGTGCACAATATGCAGATAACCAGTATACATTCTATTCATTCTTCTGCTTCTGCTTCTTCTTCTGCTTCTTCCTCTTCTTCTTCCGGTCCAGTAAAAACCCCCTAGAGTGTCCCTCCATCCCCATCCGCACTCCTCTTTTTTTCACACTCCTCCTTCCACACTCCTCTTTCCACACTCCTCTTCTCCTGCTTGTGCAGTATCCCAATTAGCTCGCATGCTACTGGATGAAGCCAGTTAATCACCTTGTTCATTAGCTAATTCATCACCAACCCACACAACAACGCCTCTTAGTGATATAATTCCCTGGCAAGGGGCATCCTCTTCACCCCTGAACACCCCTGAATGATCACACCACTCAGTCTGTTACTGCCCTTCATAGTCAATGGAAGCAGTGCCAGTGGGATGCTGCTGCTGTAATTGTAGGGGGCGCGCCTTGCTAAATGAATGTGCGACGCAGTCTCTATGACACCATTCACACGCATGTACATACGCACACACATACGCACGCAGGCACCCACGTGCACAGACACACGCACACAGACAGATAGCGTGGACATTGTCCTGCAGCAAGATTCCATAAGCAGTCAGTACACAACTAAAAACATTCACTTTAAAGTGCATACGTGCAAACTAAGTTAATTCGTGTCATTTGACTGAGAGGCGTAGCTACATCATCACAGCCTTGGCCGCGGGGATAGGCTAGATAGTTGTCATTGTCCGTTAATACACAGGCGCTAGTAACACACTAGTACACCTCATTGTGAATTCCACCATTGCTGCCAATTTCTCTCTCGCCAGCCACGTTTCCGTCCCCTCCCCGACTCATGTGGACTTGTGGTATGTGATGTGAGCTTTCCCCCTGCGCTAACCCGCGGCTAATTAGGATTAGCATATCTGCCCCAACCAAAACAACAGCGCAATACGAGAGCGCGGGAGCCAGTACCCTTTATATTCACCCAGTCCCTCCATAATCCCTCTGTCTCTGACTAGACAGCTCCTTAGATCTCCACGGAAAGGAGTCCATTATGAACCGAGTAGCTCCGGGCACCTACTGCAAATCAGGCTACAGCCACTTGCACTAGCTGTGTCGCTAATGTGGGGGCTAGCGCTTAGCGTAGCAGCGGCGGCTAGCAGGCGGCTAAATGGGGCACCAGTGTTTGAACTGGACGATTAGCCTCCCTCGGTGGCGTCACATCCCAGGAGCTTAGAGGGAGAATAGTAGAAACAGCAGGCTAAAGGATGTGCTGTATGCAACAAATGGTAGGCTAACACACACTGCAGGCACACAAACACAGACACACACACGACAAGCAACCAGGGATAAAGAACAGACGTATGAAAGCTGACAGTTGGTAGCCATATTTCTCTCTCTGAATGCTGAATCATGTGGTCTCGCTGGGTGAGGTGATATAAAGAGATAAATGTGTCCCACTGAAACACATAACAAACGGTTACTGGAGGTGCCCTCAAACAGACTACAGGAATGACTCTTTGGGACATGGAAGACTATAGAGAGTAGTGTGACAGAAAACCATAGTATGACGGAGAGGCCTGTGACAGGGCATGACATAACAGTCACATGTAACTGTGTAACAGGACGTAAAACTGCCCCACGACGGCGTAAACGAGAGCTGTGGTCTGTTAGGGAAGCACAGTGATGTTATTTTATAGAAACAGACAGACTGCACTGGCTTTTACGTCATTAGGGCTCATCTAGTATCCCCACAGGCGATAGAGCAGAGAGAGTGAACCATCTAGAGGTTGGAACGATACAAGTTCAGGAGGTCTGGGACACTCAAGAGATGCAATGTACTGAATGTGTGGACGTTTTCGAATGAATCCATATCGGGTGCGAGCGTGCGTGCATGTGCGTGCGTGCATGTGCGTGTGTGTGTGTGCGTGTGTGTGTGTGTGTATCTCACTAGGCTGCTGAGCTTGCTTATCAGTCCTTGAACACTATTGTTTTGCCTATTCAACCAATAAAACTGTCATTATTCCTTGTATTTGGTTGAATCTTAATTAATTCCGCATGTCATTTCGAGTTCAGGCTTTAAGAAAACAATGTTTGCTCTAGTGATGAAGGGCGAGGGAACTGTCAAGAGCAAGATGAGACGACGACAGCAAGACAACCTGTGTCAAACTAACTGGGGGAGTTGTACAACATGTATCGCTCTGCCTCAAGGCCTTGACAGCATGGAGAGTCTTCATCCATTTCTGCATCAGCTCCTGTTACCCTGTTCGTTCACTCGAGCGCTCGCACGCACGCACGCACGCACACACACACACACACACACACAAACACACACACACTTTCATTGAGCGTTGTTCCCCCCCCCCCACACACTCCCTGAAGGACCTAGATAGTATCCATGGTGCTCTGGCCTTGCTCTATTGATACTCTACGGGAGATGTGTTATATCAAAGGACATAAGCACATCATACAAGGCAAGCGAGCGCCTGGAGCTTTAGACGGACTGAGAGAGAGTGCAGTGTAGCATCATACTGCAGTGGCCATCGACGAGACAGGGAGGCTTCATTAGAGCGGCAAAGCGCAATGGAACCCACTCCCACCCACTGAGGCTCAGCATGTGCTTACGTCATCGTGTGTGTTGACCTAGTCAAACAGGATGCTCATTGACGCTATGAAAATCTCTTGCTCTGAAATCCATGATCCTGTTGCTATCGCTAAAGACGGACAGGGGCATGTTGAAAGTGTACGACCAGGCCAAAGCGGTATGTTTCGGTACGAAAACTATATAAGGAGTCAGTGAATTATCTTGCCATCCAGAGGGGAGACATGTTTAAAACCATGAACGATCAGAGCTTGGTAAAATGTATATAGAAGCCTAGACATGGAGTTGACACAGCGCCCCCGCCATTGTGAAAGAAGGTGCTTCTACACCTGCATTGCTTGCTGTTTGGGGTTTTAGGCTGGGTTTCTGTACAGCACTTCGAGATATTAGCTGATGTACGAAGGGCTATATAAAATAAACTTGATTTGATTTGATTATGGGAGGAAGGAGCCGAGGAAATTAGGCTTATTTCCCCCTGGGGCTGGTCCAGGCCGGTCCTCGCCACTCTGCGGTGGCGCTCCAGCCAGGGCCCAAAAACGAGGCCTATTAGCTGGTCCTAATGGTAGCAGGGTTGGCCTGCATCCTGCCAGTTGTCCCCCAAGGGTGCGTGCCAGGACCGCTGTCTGTTGCTATAGTTAGTATCTCATACCATGACCCTGGTGTCCACTAGCACTGTCTGTTGCTCCAGTTACCACTGTCCCGCAGGGATGAATGCCAGCACCTCTGTCTGTTTGTTCCTCCGGTTACCCTTATGACACGACCCCGGGGTCACCCGGCATGGAGGCTCTAGCCTGGACCCGAGTCTGCTTTCGCTCCCCTCTCTCATTCTGTAGGGTCCATATTTGACACTGATACAAATCCCAGACCAGACAGTGGCCTACATGCCAAACAAAAGGCATAAATCCGACAGAAGTGACACGTTGCGAAATGGTAAATCACGAGAAAGCTGCACAGAGGATACTGTATGGAAGAGAACATAGTGTAGAGCCCACATATCAAACAAAAAGGTACAAACCAGAAAGAAGCTACTGGAAAGAAACTACACTACAAAGAGACTAATGCTGTACATATACTACTGTTTGAAGAGGTAACATTACTGTTTTTTGTGCCAGTTTGCTGCATCAGGAAAATAACCCTGTAGCGACAGGAAATGTGACTTATGATGTGGATTATAATTAATGGTCATTTCTGTACGGGTCGATCGATTTTTCGTCAGGAAAAATCAAGTCCGAAATTTCTAAGTGGAAATCACAAACTTCAGAGGCCTTTCTAAACCTCGAAAACACACAACAAGCTTTGCATTCACTGTGACAGTTTGATCTGTACAAACCCAAGGTGTAGACCCGAAAATGGAAGGAAGTTCATCACCAAAGAGAACACACTTTAAACAGGAACTAAACATACACCAGAGGCTACTGTACAGAGAGGGGTTCTACATTATAGCCAGCAGCCAGTGGTCACTAAGGGAGACGTAATGCCTACAAACAAAGGTACACATCAGACAGAAGCTACTGGAAAGAATCTATCCACCAGAGAGAAGTCAAAGGTCACATTGAGGCTACTGTATGGCCAGCCAGCAGCCAGGCCCCAGTGAGGGAGACAGACTGAGATTCAGTATGTGTTTCCAGCCAGTGGCAGTTCAAAAGTGAGCGGGTGCTAGCTGACTGCAGAGAGTTGAGAGCACACAGTGTGCAGCAGACAGACATCGAGAGAGAGGCTGGAAGTTTGACAATTTCCGTCCCCGCCGTCCCGGCGTGTGTGTCTGCCAGCAGGAGGTGCGGTCTCTGTTTCCCACTGGGGAGAAGTTATGGCGTGATTCGCGTGTCATTCAAAACCACTCCGGTTGTGTGGGCAAGTGTGTGTGTGTGTGTGTGTGTGTGTGTGTGTGTGTGTGAGAGAGAGAGAGAGAGGAAGAGAGAGAGAGAGAGAGAGAGAGAGAGAGAGAGAGAGAGAGAGAGAGAGAGAGAGAGAGAGAGAGAGAGAGAGAGAGAGAGAGAGAGAGAGAGAGAGAGAGAGAGAGAGAGAGAGTTTTTTTGAGTTTTTATAAAACCTTTATTTTCTACTCAATTATTAACATAGATAATGACACACTGCCTTTTCAGAAATGAAACAATAAATGTAATTCCTACTCAAAATAAATAAAATAAAAATACAAAAGAACATATACATTCAACTTATTTCCTCAACAAAAAATAATTTCCCCTCCTCTACAAAACAAAGCACTCCTTCATATGCCCACTTCTCCTCAAATAATGGGAGATCTTTTACAGCTGAGAAGAACTCAAAATCCACTTTTATTCTTGCTTTCACTAATCCTTTAAAAACACATCTTATATCCTTCTCATATCCCGTGTCTATCTTATGTTTCCTACTCAAAAAAATTGACATCTTAGCTTGTCCCAAAATAAAATTTAACAGTTGACATTTTCTTTTCTGTTGCTTACTATATTAAAACCCCAAAATAAAAACATTGTTATTAAAAAACTCACCTACAGCTCTAAACAAAGACTCCAGTATTTCCAATAGAGGTTTTATCCTCTCACACTCCATAAAACAGTGAAAAATGGTTTCTCTTATATTACAAAAAGGACATCCATCTCTAACCTCTGAGTTAATGACAGATACAAAAGCATTAACTGCAATAATGCCATGTAAAACCCTCCATTGCATATCACCAGTACCCTTTTGTAACGGTGGTTTGTACAGTGCTCTCCATGCTGGCTTTACCTTGTCATCAATTCCCAATTTTACCCTCCATGGAGTGTCTTTTCTATTTTTCAATTTATCTTTATTTAACACCTTTACACACCCCCTATACAAGTCCTTCCCATTCACCTCATCCAAACCCACCTCCTCCAACCCTCTCAAATCCAACAATAAACCCTTTCTCTCTGACTCTGGGATATTTGGTGTAATCCCTAGTCTTGGAAATGCGACGTCTTCATCTTGTACCTTCTTCTCGTGGCTATTAAGCATTCCCCACTCTTCCTCTGACAGAGCCTTCCTGCAGCTCCCCAACATTTGTCCGACAATCCTTTCCGACCTCATCCCCAAATGTTCAGCCACCCGTCTTCCATCCATTAAGGCGGGCCCAGCCATGGCCATTAACTGTTTTAAGGTGATTATTTTGCCCTTCACCAGAATCTTGGAGAAATGTGGAACAGCTGCAGTTGTACAATCCAGTCTTGCCCCATACACCAGCGGTTCCTCCAACAGCCAATGCACTGACTCCGCTGAATTTCGTCTGGACACCTTCATTATGCTCCACACTCTGAGAAGGCCTCTGTAAAACGGAGGTACTCCCTCCCTAGAAATCTGTCTACTATCAACCAAAAATAAAGCCTTCTTTAATCCTAATCCTCCAACCCTCTGTAATACAAGACCTGCCACCCCTCTCCACACCACATTTTCCGGTCCATAAAGCAACCTTTGAATAAACTGAAACCGGAAAGCAGCAGCTCTACTAGCAAGATGTACAAGACCTTGTCCCCCCTCCTCTTTTGATAAATACAAAACACTTTGTGGAACCCAATGATATTTATCCCAAAAGAAATCCACAATAATTGCCTGTATCTTAGCCAGAAGGCCAGATGGTGGTTCTAAAACTGACAACCGATGCCACAGTGCAGAGGCAATCACATTATTAACTATAATAGTGCGCCCCCTATATGACATACGAGATAATAACCAACGCCATCTCCTCATCCTCCCTTCCACCATTTCAACCACCCCACTCCAATTCTTTTCCATAGTCCCCTCATCTCCTAGGTACACTCCAAGATACTTAAAACCTCCCTTACACCATTCTAGCCCCCCTGGCAAAGCCATGATCCCTCCAGCCCATTTCCCAATCTGTAAAGCACAACTCTTTTCCCAATTTACCTTTGCAGAGGATATTCCCCTAAAACGATCAACCATTATACTCAAACTATCCACCTCCGCTTGATTTTTCACTAACACAACTACATCATCAGCATAGGCTGAGAGACGAATAGGAGGAATATCCTCTGAAAGGTACACCCCTTCAATGCGACTTCTAATGCTATTTAGTAGTGGCTCTATAGCAATGGCATACAACATCCCTGACAAAGAACATCCCTGCCGAATACCTCTACACACTTTAAAAGGAGCACTCAAACCACCGTTAACTTTCAATACACTTTCAATGTCACCATATATCACCTTTATCATGGCAATAAAACCCGAGCTGAACCCAAACGCCTCAAGCGTGTGCCATAAATATTTATGTTCAACTCGGTCAAATGCCTTTTCCTGATCAATTGAAATTAGACCAGCATCCAACCCAATAGCCTTAGAGACGTCCAAAAAATCACGAATCAGAGAAATGTTATCCCCTATCTGCCTGCCAGGAACACAGTAGGACTGGTCCGTATGTATGATTTGCCCCATCACCTCCCTCAGCCTGTTGGACAAAGCCTTTGACAATATCTTATAATCAGTGCACAATAAAGCCACCGGCCTCCAGTTCTTCACCTCCCTAGGGTCACCCTTTTTGGGCAATAGGGTGAGGACAGCCCTTCTGCAGCTTATTGGTAGTAACCCTCCGGTTAAACTATCATTAACTACTGCTAGCCAATCTTCTCCCAACATAGCCCAAAAAGACTTAAAAAAGTCAACGGGAAGCCCATCAATGCCTGGTGCCCTTCCATTTTCCATGCCTTTTAATGCAGTGTATAACTCCTGCAAAGACAACGGTTGCTCCAGCTCAACCTGAGCTTCTGCAGCCACCTTTGGGAGCCCATCAAAGAACTGTTGTGTCACTGTTTTATCCTCTTTGTACTCACACTTATAGAGCTCAGCATAGAACTCTACTGCCCTCTTTCTAATTTCACTCGGGCTAGTGAGCTCTTGTCCAACAGCTGATTTGAGACAATGAATAATTTTTCTTTGTCCATTCTTTTTCTCTAAACCAAAGAAAAACTTGGATGAGGCATCCATTTCAGATATTCCCTGAAACTTACTTCTCACCAATGCCCCCTGTGCTCTGATACCCAGCAGGTCTGCCAATGCAGCTTTTCTCTTCTTGAGGGCCTGAGTATGGCCTCGATCTCCTGTGGTCTCAACCAACGTCATGAGTTCCACTATTTCAACCTCTAAGGCTTTCATTGATCTGGTGATATCCTTGGTGACATTCCTCGTGTATTGATTACAGAATTGTTGAATCTGGATTTTCCCTATATCCCACCACTGTTGAAGTGATATAAAACTGGCCTTTTGAGACCTCCACCTCTCCCACAAAAAACTGAAACATTTCCTGAAATGAGCATCACTCAATAAAGTTGTATTAAAATGCCAGTATGCACTTTTGGGTTTTACATCATTAATGAACACCACCTCTGTTATTAAACAATGATCAGAAAATCCCACTGGGGTTATCACACTTGATTTACAAACCTGAGATTGATGCTCAAAACAATAAAACCTATCTAACCTAGCCATAGAAATGATGTTCTCTCTCACATGCGCCCAGGTGTACTGCCTTGTTCCTCCATTTTGACTCCGCCAAATATCACACAATTCATGTGTTACAATAAGGCGTTTTAAAAAAGTCCTTGAGGCTATATGAGGTTCTTGGTGATTTCTATCTAAATCGCTGACTGTGCAGTTGAAATCCCCAGCAATAAATAAATAATCCTCTTTATTACATTTCTCAATGGTATTTGATAATGTCTCTAAAAAACATACCCTCTCAACTGTCACCACTGGGGCATATACATTTATCAGACACATAGTGATGTTTTCATACCTTGCTCTGACTTTTAATAACCTCCCCTCAACTATCTCCTCAATCTCATAAGACAAAGGCAAAAACCCTTTTGAGAACAAAATAGCCACCCCCCCACTTTTTGAGTTTTTATGACTACACACCACTGTCCCACCCCACTCCTTTTGCCACATGACTTCATTTTCCAAATTACTATGCGTTTCTTGTAGAAAAATTATGTCACTTCCCTTTCCCCTAATTAACTCATACACCATGGCTCTTTTTTTACCATCTCTTGCCCCATTTACGTTTAAAGAAGAAATCTTAAAACTGCTCATGGATGAAAAAAATATACAGATGATGATACAGCCACCACATCTCTTTACAGAGTTAAAACTGCAACTGAACTCTTTCATTTTCTTTCGAATTTACATCACTTATCACTCTCGTGACCACTTTCTTGAGTCTAGCAATTTCAGGGCTTTTCAACCCTCCTCCTGTAATTTTTGACATCAGAAACTTTGCTGATTCAATAAACAATTCACTTTCAGGGAAAAAATCAGTTACTTTGTAATCCTGCATATATTTCTTCCCTTTTGTCAACTTCAGAAATTGACGTATCTTCTCAATTCCATATCTCCCTTCTATCTCATTTGTCTCGCTACATTGTTGTGACGCGTCAGAAGACTCACTCTCGCTATCCTCCCCAGAAGAAAACTCTACCATCTCTACCACTTGTTCATCTTCAACTGATTTATCACTCTCTACCTTTCTCTTAGAACTAGACCCTTCACCCCCCCTTACGTTCTTCCTTTTACTCCTAGGTATTTTGAAAACATCTGCTTCTTTTTCCGTTATTTCAATCTCCTCTTGCCCTCCAATTTCATTTTCCAGCACCACCTCAGCGACGGCAGTCGCAATCTCACCACCTGTTTCCCCTCCCTCTTTGTTCTGATCTACCACAATTTCCACCTTATCCACAATGCCTTCTTCTCCTACTTTTCCAACCACATCTGCCCACCTTCTCCCTTCCCCTGCACCCTTAGCATTTTCATCCCTTCGCGGTGGTGCGTTATTTGCACCAGCACTATAACTACTACCGGTCTCAGCGCGCTCATTCTCGGGACAACTGCGCACCAAATGCCCCTCTCTTCCACAACCAAAACATTTCATTGATTCAGTCGAAGCGTAAAATACATAATCAAATCCATCAATCTTAAAACTGAACGCTAAATTCAGTTCATCTACGTCCTTTTTTAAGATCATATGCACTTGCCTCCTATGAGACACGACATGTTTCAGCAACGGAGATTTGCATCCAAAAAGAACCTTCTTTATTGTAGATACGATTTGACCATGACGCGCTAACTCTCGCTCCAGCACTTCATCTCTAACAAAAGGTGGCACGTTAGAAAGTATCACTTTTTTCGCCGGATTCATAAGCGGAAATACCTGCGTCTGTGTTTCCCGCAACACCACACCCGTCTCGACTATTTTATTCACCTTTTCAATAGAATCTAAGAATATCACTACAGCGCTATTCATCCTTGAGGCTGATTTGATGCTATCATACCCAATGATAGCACCCACCGCAAGACTACATTCTTCTACTGAACAGCCAGCCGCGGCTGGAATCTTCACTCCATTCCTTCGACTAAGTTTTTCATACTCCAAACCTCCACGAGTGGCCATTTCAACCCGCCCCACCCGCTGGTTGTGCCCTCGCGACAAACAAACAACCTCAAACTATCCCACCACCCCTATACTTTCTTATTAATATTTAGAAAAAATACCCTTAAACCAACTAAACTAATCAATATATATATATTTACATACCAACACCCAATAGAGTGAAAAGAAATCCAGTCGCTCTCACAATCACTCCTGCTTGACGACTCACTCCCAGCATGCACTCCGAAGAGAGAGAGAGAGAGAGAGAGAGAGAGAGAGAGAGAGAGAGAGAGAGAGAGAGAGAGAGAGAGAGAGAGAGAGAGAGAGAGAGAGAGAGACACACAGAGAGATAGAGAGGAAGAGATAGAGAGATAGAGAGAGGGAGTGAGCGAGAGGAAGAGAGAGAAGAAATAGATAGAGAGAGACACACAGAGAGAGAGAGGAAGAGATAGAGAGAGAGCGAGAGGGAGCGAGCGAGAGGAAGAGAGAGAGAGAGAGAGGAAGAGAGAGAAGAGATAGACACACACAGGACGAGAGAGAGAGGGGACGAGAGAGAGAGAGAGAGAGGGAAAAACATAATGTGTCTGTGTATAAGTGATTGTATTAAAGAACAGTAAGATCTAATGTTGACAAGAGGCTGGCAAGGGAATGGCCATGACAACACACACACACACACACACACACACACACACACACACACACACACACACACACACACACACACACACACACACACACACACACACACACACACACACACACACACACACACACACACACACACACACACAAGTTGATACCACGTTGAGTATTCAGTTGAGTATTCAGTGCTGAGTGAGGTCTATGGAAAGCCAGTGCTTGAAAGCTTGATTGACACATCTGGCGACGCAACCTAAACTGCTGTGGAAAATATATGCGCCACAGCCAACCTCAAAATTACAGTGGGGAGGGTCATTGAGGCATCAGTCAACTCTGATGTCTTTATTACGTCTACTAAGACTATCGCAGGCTGGACACACACCAGCACACGCACACACACCGTATTTGACCTCATCTCTGAAACTTCATTTAACCGACAGATACAGTCGTTTCAGTGGCGACGGAAGAGGGAGGGGGTGAAGGGACGAGCGGAGTTCTGGGTTCATCAATGTCAAGATGATAGCGAGAGAGAAGAAGCGGTCTGAGGTCACCACCCCTGCTATGACGGCCAATTCTATCACACACACACTAATTATATTACTCACACTAATATAACACTAATGAGGAGGCCATTACTGAGTGCCAGAAATAACCCAGGGGACGTTTGAGGGACGTTAGAGGGTGTGTGTGTCCCCTGCCACTGGCTATAAGAATAAATGGACTGTGAACGCAGCAGCCAAGAGAGTCACCTAACTCTCCTTATCAACGGGCTCACGCGTCACTGCTTCCTCTAACCCAAACAGGGGATTGGGGGAAGAGGGAGGAGGGGAGAGAGAGAGTGGAGGAGGAGGAGGAGGGAAAGGGGGATAGAGAAAGCAAGAAAGAATGTGGAGAGGAAGAGGAAGAGGAGAACGGATGGACGGGAGAAAGCGAGAGCGAGATAGGTGGATGAGAGAAAGAGCAGGAGAGAGGAAGAAAGGGTGGGGAGAGATTCAGAAGAGAGGGAAAAGGTGATGAGATGGACAGAGCGAGGTTCGAGAGATGGGAGATCTGGCCAATGTTTCTCCCCCTCCTCTTTTTCCATCTGAATTACACACTCATTTGTCACCATCACAGACCACCAGAGTGTTTCCACTGGCCAGCGGTGTGTGTGTGTGTGTGTGTGTGTGTGTGTTACAGGTCTGTCTCTGAATAATCAGCTTATGGAACCTGAGCTTTCATTTCCTCTCTGTGAAGACTGACTGGACTAACAGAGAGAAAAGTGTATAAATGAACACAACACGCACACATTTTCCAAACGTCTAGACTCTCTAAGAGGCCATAGTTTTTACAGAGTTCAAGGCTATGCGTGAGAGGAATGCGAGATGGGCTGAGGTGGGCTCTTTCTGTTTCAGGGGGTTGGTGGAGGGGCCAGGGAGTTGATGGCTCAAATTGTTGAGTCAACTGAAAAGTGTTCTTTGCCTCAAGCCATGTCTGGCAATGGGTCAAGATATTGTGCTGAATGTTACCTTTTATGTGTGTGTGTTTGTGTGTGTGTAATGTATAATGTGTGTGTGTGTGTGTGTGTGTGTGTGTGTGTGTGTGTGTGTGTGTGTGTGTGTGTGTGTGTGTGTGTGTGTGTAATGTGTGTGTAATGTGTGTGTGCAGGTGTCTGTGAGAGAAAAAGTGAAAAATGACTGCAGTTTATACAACATTTCGCCTCGGGCTCTGATCCTGAACATTCCATCAGCTTTGAAAGGTATTCAGTCACCCTCAGAGCCACACATCTAAATGGAGTACAGTAGAAACCATGTCTGTTTTAATGGCCAACCCTGATGCTGCTACACCATCCACATACAGCACAGTGCATGCTGTCACCCAACTTCAAAAAGACACTTTGCCCCTTCCGTCTGGAGTATCGATTATATGTATTATTAGCTCAATACGGCGGTAAGATGAAGTGATCGGGGGATTGAAGAATTGTCGAGTTTACCTTCCTGCTAAGGGTGTCAAGACTGAACAGGTGGAAAAGCATTCATATGACTTACGATGACATTACATTGGGCTGGCTCACACTCAAGTGGAAAAGTAACACATTTTGACTTGACAGTAGCAGCCTTGCATAATGGTATATGTGGGGTGAAGCGACTCGTTCAGAGCCACCCGTGAGAGAGAGAGAGAGAGAAATAGTGTGTGTGTGTGCACATTTCTGGCTGTTTCTTTTTACTATGGAAAACAGCAAGTGGCTCCCAATAACAGACAGAGTCTGTGTGTTAAGTTAATGCCCATTTAAAACACCGTGAAGAGGGTGATTGAAGTGTGTGACTGCCACTTTCCACTTGCAGTGGGGTGAAGTTAAAAGGGTTCGAGGAGTAAGGGGGAGGAGAACGGGTTATGAACTAGGGCCAAATCATTAGACAGAGAGAGAGAGAGAGAGAGAGAGAGAGAGAGAGAGAGAGAGAGAGAGAGAGAGAGAGAGAGAGAGAGAGAGAGAGAGAGAGAGAGAGAGAGAGAGAGAGAGAGAGAGAGAGAGAGAGAGAGAGAGAGAGAGAGAGAGAGAGAGAGAGAGAGAGAGAGAGAGAGAGAGAGAGAGAGAGAGAGAGAGAGAGAGAGAGAGAGAAGAGCAAGACCAACTGACAGGCAGGCAGGCTGAAAGACAGAGTGTTTACAGAGCTCAGTAATACAGAAGAAGATGAAGAGAGAGAGAATGGGAGAAAGAAAAGAGAGAGGAAGAGAGAGGTATATGTTTCTGCTACGTCTGTGGAAAACATTCCGGGAGCCAGACTGCCATCTAATTACGATGATATCAAAATGTGGAGTTCCAGAGTTTCATAGACCTCATCATTCTCTCTCTCTCTCTCTCTCTCTCTCTCTCACTCTCTCTCTCTCTCTCTCTCTCTCTCTCTCTCTCTCTCTCTCTCTCTCTCTCTCTCTCTCTCTCTCATCCCTCTCTCTCTTTCTCCTCTCTCTCTCTCTCTGTCTCTCTCTCTCTCTCTCTCTCTCTCTCTCTCTCTCCTCTCTCTCTCTTCTCTCTCTCTCTCTCTTTCTCTCTCTCTTTCTCTCTGCCTGGTTTCAACCACAGGTGCAGTCTCAATCAGCATCAATCCCTACCCTGCCCTTTAGACCCTCTCTCCCCCTCATCCCCTCCTCCCTCCGTCTCTTCCTTTACATACAGTAACTGCTTACCACTGTCCTCCTCCACCTTTCCAGTCCACCCACACTGCCACTTTCTCCTTATCTTCCTGTCAAACTTGATTTTTCCTCCACCGGTAAGTGACGGAGAGAGTGAAGAAATGAAAGCGTGAAAGTGACGTTGATTACCCCAGGCGATGGTTACAGCTGCTCCTGGATCCTATGAAAGCAGAGTTTCAGATTGACATTGACAAGGCAATTCAGACCAGTCTCGAGGAATCACAGAATTGCTCAATGTACTGTACAGCTATGAGCTTTTGCAAAGTCCTTACTTCATATATTGCTTTTATCGACGTCTGGTAATCTGGTTAGCCACAGGTATAGTAAACATAATTATTTTTGTCAAAAAGATTCCCCTGGCTCAGTTGGTAGAGCATGGCGCTTGCAATGCCAGGATTGTGGTTCGATTCCCAGGGCCACCCATAGTTACAGTAAAATGTATAGACGCGTGACCGTAGGTTGCTTTGGGATAAAAGCTGCTGCTAAATGGCATTTATTATAAATGGGCCTTTTCAAAGGTCAACAAGGTGTCTGTCACTGACCCCCTGTGAAGTTTAACCTTTGGTGTACTTCTACTACCACCAGCAGGGTTATGTACACTGTGACTGAAACTCATCCGGCTTTCATGGTTGTGTCACAATCTCTGGTTCACTAACAGTCGGTTGAGCCCACGTGTCCCCATGGTATCATTACCGTGACAACCCAACCAATTTGAATACCACCATGGATAAATGACTTTAAAACATGTCTTTTTTGAGGGGGGGGGGGGGGGCTCCAAAGCACTGGTCTGGCTGGAGAGGGGCTATGATCTGGGCCAGGTCAAGCGTGTGTTTTCCTACCTAGTCATATGAGGTTTAAAACCACAGGCTCTTGTGATTAAGAGTCAGGCAATCAGAGTTTTGCATTTTTTTGGACAGGGAGGGAGAGGAGAACTAGCCTGGTCCCAGATCTGTTTAAGCTGTCTGTGTGACAATGACCACAGGAGTTGGCAAGACAGCACAAACAGATCTGGGACCAGTCTGGAGAATAAGTAGGGTTGACGCAGTGGCAGCAGAAGTCATCACGTTTAAGTACAGAAAGAGCTGCAGCTTGTTTCAATTAGCCCGGTCCCAGATCAGTTTGCGCCTGGCGTGACTATGGCCATAGGAGTTGGCAAGACAGAACTGACAGATCTGGGACCAGGCTATAATTTAATTGCCTGGGAAGTGGAACAGCTGGCCGGGACTAGGGCCTCACAGATCTAGCAGAGATCCAGCGAGAGAGGGGAAGAGGGGGGTGAGCTATTCAGAAAGCCTGGCTAGGGTGGACTAAAATGGGGCTGGAGCTGGGACTGAAGCCCTGGTTCATGCATAAATGAACCCAATAGTCTTGGAAGGGCTACATACTGTATATGGGCTAGATATTAGGGAGATACCCAAACAGATAAATTAATGACATTTACATTTATAGTAGATCCATCTGATCTCCTGAAATGTGCAAGTATTTTGAATAATCTTTGAATACACTGCAATGAACATTTACTGTAAATATGCCTGGATATATTCTAGACCAATATACGGTAATGTGCCGTAATACGATCCCTGCTGCCAACTGTCTTCCTTTTGAATCAAGTGAGATATACCGTACACTATTTCTGCACTGAGATTTCAATAACATCATATACAGTACCAACACGACTTAAAACAACTTTGACATTGCACTATATTCCTTTTGACGCAGTGGAGCAATTTTGCAAAAGCGAAAACGTCTGGCGCCCTCCCGTCGAGTGATACTAATTCCCGGCGCCTTTTCATTTGAAAGACTATAGAGACTACTCATTTCCTTACCCCCTCGCTCTCTCTCTCTCTCTCGCCCCGGTTTGCCTGAACACTTCCCTGGTTCCACTTCATTTCACCGTAATTGCTACAGGCACCTCACTGATATCTCACAATTGTTTCCCCTAATTCTTAATTAAGCCTCTCTGGAAATACATAAAGGTGCGGTATCTCTCGTCATTCGTTGAAAAACTGTTGCAGATGTCTTCTCCTTCAACCTCAATAAAACACACACTTAGTTCATTTGGGGTGGTGATCTATGATTGGTAATGGACTGGAATGGACACTTCCCACTGGGCAGTTCAACGGCTAGTTTTGATCTACATTTGGTTGAGTTGTCAACTAACGTGAATTCAACGTGAAATCATCCAAAAATGTTACCCTGCCATTTGATTTAGGTTAAAAGCTGGGTGGGGAAAAAAAGACTAAATTCCCTTACGTTGATGACTTTTTGCAAATCCAATCAGTTTTACATGTTGATTCAACGTCATCGCATTACATTTTTGGGTTGAAATGACGAGGAAACAAAGTTGATTCAACCGGTTTTTGCCCAGTGGGTTCTGATTGGTTGGTGCGTTCCGGTTGAACCCCTTCCAAAAGGTCAACCTATCAATACATCCACATCACACAGAGAAGTAAGCAGTTACTGTTTCCTCCTTCCCTCCCTCCAATGATTCTTTTGTTATCAGGTGAGCGCAGGAGTTGTACGAGGCGGCACGGTTCATTGGTTCGTTCCACTCGTAGCAGGTCCACGAATCAAATTCATTTTTGACTCAAATTGAGCATCTGCGATCTGGTGCACTTAATGAGACAGATAGAGGCACTGCTGTTTTTTTTGGACTGTCGTTGTGTTTGTTTGTGTGTGTGTGTTTGTGTTTATGTGTTTATGCGTGTATTGTGCGTTTATGTGTGTGTGTTGTTGACTGTCAGTGGACTATGATGCCAATACAGTGCATTGGACACACAGCTAAAGAGAGAGAGAGAGGGAGACATTATATCTGTGAATAGCATTAGCAGCTAGAGGCATGGTGAACACTAACATGAGAGGCTCGCAAATGCAGTACACAATATGAACATGTGACACGGCATGGCGCCCCAACGACCAGCAACAGCCAATCAGACACCAGGGAATAACCTCCTCCCCCCCTCTCCTGATTGGCTCAGCCAGAGGTCATGTCAGAAGCGGTCCCTTGTTGGATGACACAGGCAATGATTCAACATATCCACATATTTTTCATATATATCCAAGTATATTCAGATAAGTCTATAAGCCCCCATGTCGTATCTTTGGCATGCCCACATACAATGTTATTACAGTATGGGATCATGTAGGGTAGGGTCAGATACAACATATCTAACTATATTTCATACATCAAACTATATCCAGATAAGTCTATATAAGCTTGTATGGAAAGCCCTCCTAGCGTATTCTTGGTAGGCTCACAGACTATAGACCTAGGACTATAGATGTCATCAACAGCGCTCTCCTCTCCTCATATCTAATGAGGGCAAAGGAAATGTACGAAGGATGGTATTAAAGTCGAGTTATAACTCAGAAAACAGACATCAGCTTTACTCAAAACACTGTTAAAAAAACAACAAATGCTGACACCAACTTACGGTAAAGCCGAAGGGAAACTCCAGAACGTAAAAAAAAAAATCACAATCAAAATCAAATAAATCTGGCAACAACTCGGCGTTCCGACTCGGTATTACTCAAAACTCATTACAGTGAGACTGAAAAGGCAAAAGTCCTCCTCGTCGTGATTATTCAAATGAGATGCTTAGTTTGTGCTGGGAGGAAATTGGAAGTTAGGCAACTTGACAGGATTCTCCCTTCTACACTACTCTGAGTCTCTCCAATAAGATGCTGAGGCTGAAATTAAACTAGAAATCCCCATCTCCATTTTACAAACAAACAAACTCAGCGCTTTTAGAACCCATAAGCTCTTAAAGGGGGATTCAAGATGTCTGCTATGCTGAGGGTGCCGTTAAACTGTACTTACAAGGTCATGGAACTTTGAGTCTTTTCTTCTTTGCCTTTGTTCAGTTTCAAGTTCTGTCTTTCATTGTCTGTGACATTTTTCTCTTCCCTAAACAGTGGACCCACAGAACCAAACATTTTCATTCTAGCCCAACACTGAACACACCTGATTCAAACAGCCAACTAACCATCAAGCCTGCTATTCATTGAATCAGGTGTATTACTGCAGGGCTGGAACAAAACTCTACAATCCCCAGAACTAAAATAGACATATAGAGAAGTGTTTCCCTCTGTGTAATACTGGTAGTGTGATCCACCAGCCTTATCAGTCTTATTGAGATGATTCACTGCAATACTGATGGCTTGTTCAGCCAATCAAAACAGGTGTAGTCACAGAAAGTATCGGTCACAGAAAGCATCATAGCACTGCCAGGAAGATATTATCACCTTTAGGGGTTATGACTTCAACCTTGTGTCATGACGACAAGAAATCTGGGTCTGCTCCTCCCTGAGACGTCGTCACACTCTAAATGTGACGTGAAATGTTCCTGTAATAAAACTTTACGCACGCACGCACACACACACACACACACACACACACACACACACACACACACACACACACACTGAGATGTGAGTGATAACCTGCTAGTGAGCGATATATCTCACCCCGCAAGACATAAAACATGACTCCCATCCCTTCCCCGGTTCCTGTTGTGAAGCCATAGGATCTATGTGTGTGTGTGTGTGTGTGTGTCTCAGTGGTTATCAGTCCTTCCACTACACTGACAGCCCTGAAGACACATCACACACACAGTAGCTGGAGGGTCACACACACACACACACACACACACACACACACACACACACACACACACACACACACACACACACACACACACACACACACACACACACACACACACACACACACACACACACACACACACACACACACACACACACACACCTACCTCTTGGGCTTGCAGACCTTTGTGACTCACCATCACATAACGGCCAGAGAAAAGTGTGTGTGTGACCCTCCAGGTACTGTGAGTGTGTCCGTGTGTGTTTGAGAAGCAGCCTTTACGTGTATTTACTCGCCACAGATTCAAGGTCTAAAATCCTGAAATGTCACTAACAACTACATGTACAATTCTCTGCCGTGTTCCATCCCACACTAAAAACCTGCATTTAAACAAGTCTCAAGGTCAGGAGAGGAAAGGCCATTATCAGGTAAGGTGAAAAGAGAGAGAGAGAGAGAGAGAGAGAGAGAGAGAGAGAGAGAGGAGAGAGAGAGAGAGAGAGAGAGAGAGAGAGAGAGAGAGAGAGAGAGAGAGAGAGAGAGAGAGAGAGAGAGAGAGAGAGAGAGAGAGAGAGAGAGAGAGAGAGAGAGAGAGAGAGAGAGAGAGAGAGAGAGAGAGAGAGAGAGAGAGAGAGAGAGAGAGAGAGAGAGAGAGAGAGAGAGGGTGTGAAGTCCATTAGTACCATTCTTCTTCTTCTTCAACTAAGGATTAGTTCATAACTGACTGTCAAAAGCAAATGTCCTCTATTCCTTAATGTCTATTCCATAACATCTGCTCTCAAAGAGTAGTTCAAAGAGCTTCCTTCATTTGACAGATATTTTTTTATGCTTTTATCTGCATCAGGGGATAATATTTCATTTACTCTAACCATTATTTATCTTGGTTAGTCTCATTAAGCTCAAATACATTTTTCAAGAGAGATGTGAATCGTACACAACACAAACGTGTCACGGCTCTCGTTTGTGGTAGGAAGAGTGGACCAAGACGCAGCGTGGAAAGTGTTCATGATTTTTTATTCAAAACACTCAAACAAAATAACGAAAGTCAAAAAACGAAAGCGAACAGTTCTGTCAGGCAAAAAACCACTAAACAGAAAACAAGATCCCACAAAACCCAAAAGAAAAATGACAACTTACATACTGTAGGTTGGCCCACAGAACATCCACCCAGAAACAAGAGAAAACCATTAAAAAAAAGTTACATCTGGGCACACTGCATTTATTTTTATTTTTTTCACCTTTATTTAACCAGGTAGGCTAGTTGAGAACATTTGCAACTGTGACCTGGCCAAGATAAAGCATAGCAGTTAAACACATACAACAACACAGAGTTTTACACATGGAATAAACAAACATACAGTCAATAGTACAGTAGAAAAAAAGAAAACAAAAAGTCTATATACAGTGAGTGCAAATGAGGTAAGATAAGGGAGTTAAGGCAATAAATAGGCCATGGTGGCGAATTAATTACAATATAGCAATTTAACACTGGAATGGCAGATGTGCAGAAGATGAATGTGCAAGTAGTGATACTAGGGTGCAAAGGAGCAAGATAAATAAATAAATACAGTATGATTATAATAATATAATCTGTGAGCTGCTCTGACAGCTGGTGCTTAAAGCTAATGAGGGAGATATGACCCTCCAGCTTCAGTGATTTTGCAGTTCGTTCAGTCATTGGCAGCAGAGAACTGGAAGGAAAGGCGGCCAAAGGATGAATTGGCTTTGGGGGTGACCAGTGAGATATACCTGCTGGAGCGCGTGCTATGAGTGGGTGCTGCTATGGTGACCAGTGAGCTGAGATAAGGCGGGGCTTTACCTAGCAGAGACTTGTAGATGACCTTGTAGATGACCTGGAGCCAGTGGGATCGGTAGAATGGTCAGTTTTACGAAGGTATGTTTGGCAGCATGAGTGAAGGATGCTTTGTTGCGAAATAGGAAGCCGATTCTAGATCGAATTTTGGATTGGAGATGCTTAATGTGAGTCTGGAAGGAGAGTTTACAGTCTAACCAGACACCTAGTCATTTGTAGTTATCCACATATTCTAAGTCAGAGCCATCCAGAGTAGTGATGCTGGATGGGCGGGTGGGTGCGGGCAGTGATCGGTTGAAGAGCATGCATTTAGTTTTACTTGCATTTAAGAGCAGTTGGAGGCCACGGAAGGAGAGTTGTATGGCATTGAAGCTCATCTGGAGGTTAGTTAACACAGTATCCATCAAAGGGCCAGAAGTATACAGAATGGTGTTGTCTGCATAGAGTTGGATCAGAGAATCGCCAGCAGCAAGAGCAACATCATTGATGAATACAGAGAAGAGAGTCGGCCCGAGAATTGAACCCTGTGGCACCCCCATAGAGACTACCAGAGGTCCGGACAACAGGCCCTCCGATTTGACACACTGAACTCTATCTGAGAAGTAATTGGTGAACCAGGCGAGGCAATCATTTGAGAAACCAAGGCTGTTGAGTCTGCCAATAAGAATGTGGTGGTTGACAGAGTCGAAAGCCTTGGCCAGGTCGATGAATACGGCTGCACAGTAATGTCTCTTATCGATGGTGGTTATGATATCATTTAGGACCTTGAGCGTGGCTGAGGTGCACCCATGACCAGCTCTGAAACCAGATTGCATAGCGGAGAAGGTACGGTGAGATTCGAAATGGTCGGTAATCTGTTTGTTAACTTGGCTTTCGAAGACCTTAGAAAGGCAGGGTAGGATATATATAGGTCTGTAGCAGTTTGGGTCTAGAGTGTCTCCCCCTTTGAAGAAGGGGATGACCGCGGCAGCTTTCCAATCTTTGGGAATCTCAGACGATACGAAAGAGAGGTTGAACAGGCTAGTGATAGGGGTTGCAACAATTTCGGCAGATAATTTTAGAAAGAGAGGGTCCAGATTGTCTAGCCCGGGCCAATTTGTAGGGGTCCAGATTTTGCAGCTCTTTCAGAACATCAGCTATCTGGATTTGGGTGAAGGGGAAGTGGGGAGGCTTGGGCGAGTTGCTGTGGGGACTGCAGAGCTGTTGACCGGGGTAGGGGTAGCCAAGTGGAAAGCATGGCCAGCCGTAGAATTTTTTTTATTGAAATTCTCAATTATAGTGGCTTTATCGGTGGTGACAGTGTTTCCTGGCATCAGTGCAGTGGACAGCTGGGAGGAGGTGCTTATATTCTCCATGGACTTTACAGTGTCCCAGAACTTTTTTGAGTTTGTGCTACAGGATGCAAATTTCTGCTTGAAAAAGCTAGCCTTAACTTTCCTAACTGCCTGTGTATATTGGTTTCTAACTTCCCTGAAAAGTTGCATATCACGGGGGCTATTCGATGCTAATGCAGTACACCACAGGATGTTTTTGTGCTGGTCAAGGGCAGTCAGGTCTGGAGAGAACCAAGGGCTATATCTGTTCCTGGTTCTAATTTTTTTGAAAGGGGCATGCTTATTTAAGATGGTGCGGAAGGCACTTTTAAAGAATGACTAGGCATCCTCTACTGACGGGATGAGGTCAATATCCTTCCATGATACCCGGGCCAGGTCAATTAGAAAGGCCTGCTCGCTGAAGTATTTTAGGGAGCGTTTGACAGTGATGAGGGGTGGTCGTTTGACCGCGGACCCATTACGGATGCAGGCAATGAGGCAGTGATCGCTGAGATCTTGGTTGAAAACAGCAGAAGTGTATTTGGAGGGCAAGTTGGTTAGGATGATATCTATGAGGGTGCCCGTGTTTACAGATTTGGGGTTATACCTGGTGGGTTCATTGATAATTTGTGTGAGATTGAGGGCCTCAAGCTTAGATTGTAGGATGGCCTGGGTGTTAAGCATGTCCCAGTTTAGGTCACCTAGCAGCACAAGCTCTGAAGATAGATGGGGGGCAATCAGTTCACATATGGTGTCCATGGCACAGCTGGGGGCAGAGGGTGGCCTATAGCAAGTGACAAAGGTGAGAGACTTGTTTCTGGAAAGGTGGATTTTTAAAAGTCGAAGCTCGAATTGTTTGGGTACAGACCTGGATAGTAAGACAGAACTCTGCAGGCTATCTCTGCAGTGGATTGCAACTCCGCCCCCTTTGGCAGTTCTATCTTGTCGGAAAATGGGATGGACATTTCAGGGGGGTTTTTGGGATGGAAATTTCAGGGTTTTTGGTAGTCTTCCTGAGCCAGGATTCAGACACGGCTAGGATATCCGGGTTGGCGGAGTGTGCTAGGGCAGTGAATAAAACAAACTTAGGGAGGAGGCTTCTAATGTTAACATGCATGAAACCAAGGTCAGGAGAAGTTCAACCAAGGTGATGGAGAGAAGGAGAAAAACAGAGAGAGAAAGCTCTGAGGCAGTTGCGGTAGCAAGAAGCAGTGGGGAGGAGAAGCATTCGAACTGAGCTCACCACAGAAAGAAAATAATAATAATCTTGAAATGAAGAAAGTTCTGCGAGACAGATAGAGCACAGTGATAAACGACCAGACACTACAGGAGAGAGAGAGAGATAGAGAGAGAGTCTACCTGCGTTTATTTTTTGCAATCCTTCTATCACATACATAAAGTACTTTAGTAAAAATACTTTAAAGTACTACTGAAGTAGTTTCTTGGGGTATCTCTACTTTACTATTTGCTTTTACTTCACTACATTCCTAAAGAAAATAATGTACTTTTTCCTCCATACAAAAAAAATATTTTTTAAACATTTTGAATGCACTTGTCAAGTGAACATCCCTGGTCATCTCTACTTCTGATCTGGCGGACTCACTAAACACTAATTCTTTGTTTGTAAATGATGTGGAAGTGTTGTAGTGTGCCCCTGGCAATCCGTAATTAAAATAAAAACAAGAAAACTGGTCAGTCTGGTTTGCTTAATATAAGCAATTTGAAATTATTTATACTTTTCCTTTTCCTTTTAATACTTAAGTATATTTTTGCAATTACATTTACTTTTGATACTGAAGTATATTTAAAAACCAAATACTTTTACTGGGTGACTTTCACTTTTACTTGAGTCATTTTCTATTAAGGTATCTTTACTTTTACTCAAGTATGAGGAGTTTCTCCTTTCTATGTAATGGTACTTGAACAGGGGGGGAACTCCGACCCGTAGTTTCTCCTGGACAGGTCTAGGGTTGCAAAATTCCCCAGTTTCCCAGAAATATTGGTCCTGGTAGGAGGAATCCTGCTTATTCGCTCGTAACTACAGGAATCTTACAACCAGGATTTCTTGAAAACCGGGGAATATTGGGAAAGTTACCAAACCCTAGTCAGGTCACATAGCCAAGATAAAACACCTGGACAAATGTCTTTGTAGAAATAACTGGCATAACTATGTGGTTGTGACCTAGTGGTCTCATCACATCAGATGAAAGACAAAGCACACGAGTAAAACATGGCGTCTGTTTTCGTCTCAACGCACTACTGATCCTATTCACTTCAAGTGTTCAAGTGCTGGACCAGGAAGCATCAGTGACAGGGTCCAGATACAGTGTGTCTCTTTCCCAAATGACACCCTATTGACTATATGGAGCACCCTATGGGACCTGGTCGAAAGTAGTGCACTACATAGTAAATAGGATGCCATTTGGGATGAAACCTGTGCACCTGAAGAGAGTAGCCCTTATGTAATTGAGTGTGCAGGTCCTTTGGTAATGTGATTTCAAGGGTTGACTGTGTTAGGGTAAGATGGATGGATCTGATGGTTTATTAGGTTATAGGGTGGACTGTGCAGCTTGCTGCATTTTCTCAAAACCTAACCCAACTAGCACATTTGGTTCCTTGGAAGTTGATTGTTCCACGGGATAGAAGAAAGTAGATCATATATTCATTGTTTTCGGTTTCACATACGTTTCCTGACTGTTGAAACAGTGAATGTTTATTTTTAGATTGCAGGGAGATTCTGAGAATGTTTTACTCTGGCTCCTTGAAAGTTTGCCTAGGAGATTTTATTCAAGCTCGGAATGGAAATTATAGGTTATTTGGTTATTTAAATAACTTCCTTAAAACTTTTAATAAGACTTTTAATAACACTGCTAGCTTATTTTGGCTTAACTTTTTGGAACTCCAGGCACAGAAAGGACACAATACAATCTATTTCCTTAGGCATTAAGCATGCAAACACATGTCTTTTTTTTATTGTGACTAGGCACGAGTAAGATTTGAATATATGATCTTCTGTCCGTGTACTAAGTCCACTACCCAACCAGGATGTAACTAGCATGCCATGTTATCAAACAGAACGCATTTCAAAGGGAACAAGCAGTATTATTCCAACCTCAGTGTGTAAATATATATAAAACACAGGTAAATGAGGTTTTTGACTGCACTGGGCCTACATTTTTAAATAGAACCTTTAGGAAACCTGCAAGAAACATGATGCTGAAGTCAGTGGCAGTCGGTGATGTTTTTTTTTGAATGAGCATGGCCTTATTTCTATTACTGTATATTGGAGGACTCTCATTCATATTCCATTCACACAGCTCAATGTAACAACGATAGGTTTAGGCTTCTACTACACAGAATACTCAAATGTTCCCTGTACTGTACCCATCATGAGGTTGCTACAACCTAGCCTATGAATGAAAGTTTAAAACATAGTCAATCCGCTACAATCATGCAGTACAGTGTACAGTCAGCAAGCAGTTTAGCAGTTACACCGGCGGGCACCGGTGGCAATAAATTAATAAACCAAAAGCATACAGTTCCTTGACTTGGAAGAGTTCCAGTGATTGATAGCCATAGCCAGCTAGCTAACATAGCATCTCTCTCTTTTTGAGCCGGGTGTTTGAGTAGGCTTACCTAGCTAGCTGCATTCGCTACCTAAGTGAAAGTGAAAGACAATGAAATATAGCTCTCTCTCTCTCTCTTTTGCTTCTCCTTCATTTTTAAAGTAATTAATTTGTTTAAAACTGTTCAACTATTGTCTTTCTCTCTCTTTAAGTCAACTACTCACCAAATGATATGCACTGCAGTGCTAGCTGTAGCTTATGCGTTCAGTACTAGATTCATTCTCTGATCCTTTAATTGGGTAGACTACAGGTCAGTTCATGCTGCAAGAGCTCTGACAGGTTGGAGGATGTTCTCCAGAAGTTGTCATAATTACTGTGCAAGTCTATGGAAAGGGGGTGAGAACCATGAGCCTCCTAGGTTATCCTCTTATGGCTCAAATATCAGCAGTGAGTATCAGCAGTGGAAAGAGGTGGCCATTTCAAACGGCCTCGTACTCAATTATTGTTCTTACAATATGCATATTATTATTACTTTTGGATAGAAAACACTGTCTAGTTTCTAAAACAGGTTTAATTATTTCTCTAAGTGAAACATAACTCTTTTTACAGCCCATTTTCTGTAAAAAGTGACATTTCCAAGAAGCTATGTCTCTCTTCAAGATACTCTCTATAAAAGGCCTTGGCACTTATGACTGTAGAAACACGTCACACGCCTTCCCCTGGATGTCATGCGGAAGTGAGAGAAGAAATGGCTTGATTATCTCTGTCAGGGACTGAAAACAACATCTTGGAGTGATAAGTGCGCACTTAATTTTTTTTTCTGGGCGCGAAGTAGGAACTGGACTGCGCTCCTGGAAAACACTCGTTATAGGTGAATATGACCTCCGGCTTCGATTTTTTTTGATACATGTCACAATATCATCCTAAAGTATGTTTTTTCAATATACTTTAATTATATTATTGAAATTTATTCTGGACTTTAGACGTGATGCGACGCAAGAATTTTGTCAAGACGGAGAGGTTAGCACGGCATGGCCAGTGTGCCATGCTAATTCAAGAGGGACATCGTTCGTTCTAGGTCCAAATGAACACGGTTCTGAACAAAGGACCCTTTGGAGAACATTCTGATGGAAAATCAACAAAGATAAGGACCCAATTTGGGATGCTTTTTCATATATCTGTCGAACTGTGCTATCGCTAGCGTTTGACTAGAATCAATGCTGCTGTGTGTTAGCTATTGTAGTAAGCTAATATAACGATATATTGTGTTTTCGCTGTAAAACACTTCAGAAATCGGAAATATTGTCTGTATTCACAAGATCTTTCTCTTTCATTAGCTATCCACCATATATTTTTCTGAAATCTTTTCTGATGTGAAATTAGTAGTTGACGTTGGTGTCTGTTTTCTCTGGCTACTGCCGTGCGATTTCTGACTGTAGCTATGATGGTGGCTAAGATGGTAGCAGTAATGTAAAACTGATTTATAGCTAAAATATTCAACTTTTTCGAACAAAACATAGATTTATTGTGTAACATGTTATAGGACTGTCATCTGAGGTAGTTTTTTCTAGGTTATTTAGGTTGGTTCTAGGTTATTTAGGTTGGTTCTAGGTTAGTTTGGTTAGCTTTGTGCATGCTAATTGCATGCTACCGTTGCTGTGAAAAATGTCTGTCTGTCTTTTGTATTTGGTGGTGAGCTAACATAAATATATGTGGTGTTTTCGCTGTAAAACACTTCAGAAATCGGAAATATTGTCTGTATTCACAAGATCTTTGTCTTTCATTAGCTATCCACCATATATTTCTCTGAAATGTTTTCTGATGTGTAATAAGGTAGTTGACGTTGGTGTCTGTATTTTCTCTGGCTACTCCCGTGCGATTTCTTACTGTAGCTATGATGGTAGCAGTAATGTAAAACTGATTTATAGCTAAAATATGCATTTTTTTTGAACAAAACATAGATTTATTGTGTAACATGTTATAGGACTGTCATCTGAGGTAGTTTTTTCTAGGTTATTTAGGTTGGTTTTAGGTTAGTTAGGTTGGCTTGTGCATGCTACTTCATCCTACTTGTGCTGTGAAAAATGTCTGTCCTCTTTTTTATTTGGTGGTGAGCTAACATAAATATATGTGGTGTTTTCTCTGTAAAACATTTAAAAAATCGGACATGTTGGCTGGATTGACAAGATGTTTATCTTTCAAATGCTGTATTGGACTTGTTAATGTGTGAAAGTTAAATATTTAAAAAAAAATAGATTTTGAATTTCGCGCCCTGCACTTGAAGTGGCTGTTGTCATATTGTGTCCGGTGCCGGGCTTGCAGCCTGAAGAAGTTATGTATTTAAGTCAATGTGCCCAGAGGAGGACGGAAACTAGCTGTCCTCAAGATACACCATGGTGCTACCCTACAGAGTGCTGTTGAGGCTACTGTAGACCTTCATTGCAAAACAGTGTTTGGTGACGTGAACATATTTAGTATAGTTTTATCTTAAAAATATAACTTTTTTAATGTTTCACTATTTGTATTTTTATGAAATTCACTGAGGAGGATGGTCCTCTCCTTCCTTCTCTGAGAAGCCTCCACTGGCTGAAGTACTGAAATTGCCACAGAAGAACGTTGAATTTAAGAACATGACTTTAAATAGAAGCATGAGGAAACGTTTTTGGAACATTATCAAAAATTAAATTAAATGTAACCATATTTGAACTTTCACGAAACATTCTGTTAAAGTAATGAAATACCAAGAAAATAATGCTTTTTGCTCAAGTTCCTTAAATGTTCTGAGAATGTTCCAAAGCCAAACAACTATCCTGCACATTCCCATAAAGTTGGGGGAAGGTTGTATGCAATATAACCATAGGACAACCGTGCTCTAAGAAGCATATGGTTCTCAGAACGTTATGTGCTTGCTGGGAGGAGCCAAACTCAAACGTAGAGTACTAAGGAACATGATCAAAGGAACGCCGTCTGCTCTCCAGGGATGTGAATCCCAGAGTTTCGAGGGCTTCCCAGTAGAGTAGCTAGGCCAAGTCAACCAGCTATAGGGAAACCCTTGAAACTCTGGGAATCATATCCCTGGAGAGTAGACGTACGGAAGCAAATCTGCCTGTAATGTGTCTGAAATTCACCTGAAATTGGGCTGAACTTTGCTAAATCCCAGCAGACCATTGGATCAGTTGGATCCCTCCAACCAGACAACAGGTTTCAGGTCGACCCATCCACACATATCCAATTATAAGACCGTTTAAAGACATCTGGGGTAACCATGTCAACCGTAACCACCCAGGTGACGTCTGAGGTCATTCAGGGGAAAAACGTACTTCCATTTGAACTTCATGAGTTTTCCATTTTATTAAAACACAAAAAAAAGTATTCACAAACACACACACACACCCTTGCTATCAGCAGTCATCTAGACCCCCCATCGTAACCACACTTGAGTGATGACAATCATGTGTTGTGTCCTTATATCAAATGATTTTGCGATGCAATAGCTTTAGTTTGAGGACTGTACAGTACAATATGAATGAATAGGCCCATTCAGATACAGTACATTCACACAGCTCTTAGCCTCAATCCCAATACTGTCAGCCATAAACCTGATTTATAACAAACATGCATGAACACACAGCAACGTGTATACACACATGCACGCACACACACACAGACACGCACACACACAGCCCAACAATATTCCTCAAATATGTCCACAAGGCTAGAGTTTAAACTGCTCAATCTGATTAACTATAATGTAAATGGATTTACAGCACATTGCATTGTATAGAGCTGTGTTTTGGAAATGCTTTGGCTTAGCCAGGCTTACCCGGTTTATTCACGTGGTTATGAAGGCTAATAAAATGACCGTATATCATTGTGATGGAGATATAATATAGAAAATATGTCAAATAAATGTTTACGGTGGTTTATTGTTCAATTCTGAGAATGATGTGGAGTGAAAAGCTAACCTAGCAGTTTGATATCATTTAAATTAGGTTATTTGTTCTTTAGGCTAATCCCATGTGTTATGAGTGAGGGAAGCAGCTTTCGCAAGTGCAGAAAACTTCTGAGTCTGAGTGGGTTTTTTGCGAGTGTGTGCGCCTGTGTTTGTGTGTGATTGTGTGTGTTTGTGTGTGTTGTTAGTGAGAGATGGACACAGATGTGGAGAGTGCTCCAGGGGGTTCTGTGTTTTTCACCCCCACCCCTCCTCTCCCTCTCAAACACACACACACACACTCCCTCGCTTTCTTTTTCTAACACTTTCTTTCTCTCGTTAGGCAATGTACACGTCTTTCCTTCTTTCTCTCACTCCCTCTTTAGCTTCCTTTCCAGTTCTCCTCCATTCTCCCTCTGTTTCTCTCTCTCTCTCTGTTTCTCTCTCTCCCTCTGTTTCTCTCTCTCTCCCTGTTTCTCTCTCTTTCTCCATTTCTCTCTCTCTTTCCCTCTGTTTCGCTCTCTCCCTCTGTTTCTCTCTCTCTCTCTGTTTCTCTCTCTCTCTCGGTTTCTCTCTCTTTCTCCATTTCTCTCTCTGTTTCTCTCTCTTTCTCCATTTCTCTCTCTCTTTCCCTCTGTTTCTCTCTCTCTCTCCGTTTCTCTCTCTCCCTCTGTTTCTCTCCGTTTCTCTCTCTCCCTCTGTTTCTCTCTCTCTCTTTACTTCTGTTTCTCTCTTTTTTATCTGTTTCTCCAATGTACATATTGTAACAATGCACATCAAATCAAATCAAATCAAATTTTATTAGTCACATACACATGGTTAGCAGATGTTAATGCGAGTGTAGCGAAATGCTTGTGCTTCTAGTTCCGACAATGCAGTAATAACCAACAGTAATCTAACCTAACAATTCCACACTACTACCTTACACACACACACAAGTGTAAAGGGATAAAGAATATGTACATAAAGATATATGAATGAGTGGTGGTACAGAACGGCATGGCAGATGCAGTAGATGGTATAGAGTACGGTATATACGTATGAGATGAGTACTGTAGGGTATGTAAACATAAAGTGGCATAGTTTAAAGTGGCTAGTGGTACATGTATTGCATAAAGATGGCAAGATGCAGTAGATGATATAGAGTACAGTATATACATATGAGATGGGTAATGTAGGGTATGTAAACATTGTATTAAGTGGCATTGCTTAAAGTGGCTAGTGGTACATTTTTACATAATTTCCATCAATTCCCATTTTTAAAGTGGCTGGAGTTGAGTCAGTATGTTGGCAGCGGCCGCTAAATGTTAGTGGTGGCTGTTTAACAGTCTGATGGCCTTGAGATAGAAGCTGTTTTTCAGTCTCTCGGCCCCTGCTTTGATGCACCTGTACTGACCTCGCCTTCTGGATGATAGCGGGGTGAACAGGCAGTGGCTTGGGTGGTTGTTGTCCTTGATGATCTTTATGGCCTTCCTGTGACATCGGATGGTGTAGGTGTCCTGGAGGGCAGGTAGTTTGCCCCCGGTGATGCGTTCTGCAGACCTCACTACCCTCTGGAGAGCCTTACGGTTGTGGGCGGAGCAGTTGCCGTACCAGGCGGTGATACAGCCCGACAGGATGCTCTCGATTGTGCATCTGTAGAAGTTTGTGAGTGCTTTTGGTGACAAGCCGAATTTCTTCAGCCTCCTGAGGTTGAAGAGGCGCTGCTGCGCCTTCTTCACAACGCTGTCTGTGTGGGTGGACCAATTCAGTTTGTCCGTGATGTGTACACCGAGGAACTTAAAACTTTCCACCTTCTCCACTACTGACCCGTCGATGTGGATAGGGGGGTGCTCCCTCTGCTGTTTCCTGAAGTCCACAATCATCTCCTTTGTTTTGTTGACGTTGAGTGTGAGGTTATTTTCCTGACACCACACTCCGAGGGCCCTCACCTCCTCCCTGTAGGCCGTCTCGTCGTTGTTGGTAATCAAGCCTACCACTGTAGTGTCATCCGCAAACTTGATGATTGAGTTGGAGGCGTGCATGGCCACGCAGTCGTGGGTGAACAGGGAGTACAGGAGAGGGCTCAGAACGCACCCTTGTGGGGCCCCAGTGTTGAGGATCAGCGGGGTGGAGATGTTGTTACCTACCCTCACCACCTGGGGGCGGCCCGTCAGGAAGTCCAGGACCCAGTTGCACAGGGCGGGGTCGAGACCCAGGGTCTCGAGCTTGATGACGAGTTTGGAGGGTACTATGGTGTTAAATGCTGAGCTGTAATCGATGAACAGCATTCTCACATGGGTATTCCTCTTGTCCAGATGGGTTAGGGCAGTGTGCAGTGTGGTTGCGATTGCGTCGTCTGTGGACCTATTGGGTCGGTAAGCAAATTGGAGTGGGTCTAGGGTGTCCGGTAGGGTGGAGGTGATATGGTCCTTGACTAGTCTCTCAAAGCACTTCATGATGACGGAAGTGAGTGCTACGGGGCGGTAGTCGTTTAGCTCAGTTACCTTAGCTTTCTTGGGAACAGGAACAATGGTGGCCCTCTTGAAGCATGTGGGAACAGCAGACTGGGATAAGGATTGATTGAATATGTCCGTAAACACACCAGCCAGCTGGTCTGCGCATGCTCTGAGGACGCGGCTGGGAATGCCGTCTGGGCCTGCAGCCTTGCGAGGGTTAACACGTTTAAATGTTTTACTCACCTCGGCTGCAGTGAAGGAGAGCCCGCAGGTTTTGGTAGGGGGCCGTGTCAGTGGCACTGTATTGTCCTCAAAGCGGGCAAAAAAGTTGTTTAGCCTGTCTGGGAGCAAGACATCCTGGTCCTCGACGGGGCTGGTTTTCTTTTTGTAATCCGTGATTGACTGTAGACCCTGCCACATACCTCTTGTGTCTGAGCTGTTGAATTGCGACTCGATTTTGTCTCTGTACTGAGACTTAGCCTGTTTGATTGCCTTGCGGAGAGAATAGCTACACTGTTTGTATTCGGTCATGCTTCCGGTCACCTTGCCCTGGTTAAAAGCAGTGGATCGCGCTTTCAGTTTCACGCGAATGCTGCCGTCAATCCACGGTTTCTGGTTTGGGAATGTTTTTATCGTTGCTGTGGGTACGACATCGTCAATGCACTTCCTAATGAACTCGCTCACCGAATCAGCATATTCGTCAATATTGTTGTTGGACGCGATGCGGAACATATTCCAATCCGCGTGATCGAAGCAGTCTTGAAGCGTGGATTCAGATTGGTCGGACCAGCGTTGAACAGACCTGAGCGCGGGAGCTTGTTGTTTGAGTTTCTGTTTGTAGGCTGGAATCAACAAAATGGAGTCGTGGTCAGCTTTTCCGAAAGGGGGGCGGGGGAGGGCCTTATAAGCGTCGCGGAAATTAGTATAACAATGGTCTAGTGTTTTTCCAGCCCTGGTAGCACAATCGATATGCTGATAGAATTTAGGGAGTTTTGTTTTTAGATTAGCCTTGTTAAAATCCCCAGCTACGATGAATGCAGCCTCAGGGTGTGTGGTTTCCAGTTTACAAAGAGTCAGATAAAGTTCGTTCAGGGCCATCGATGTGTCTGCTTGGGGGGGAATGTATACGGCTGTGATTATGATTGACGAGAATTCCCTTGGTAGATAATGCGGTCGACATTTGATTGTGAGGAGTTCTAGATCAGGTGAACAGAACGACTTGAGTTCTTGTGTGTTGTTATGATGATCACACCACTTCTCGTTAATCATAAGGCATACCCCCCCGCCCCTCTTCTTACCGGAAAGATGTTTGTTTCTGTCGGCGCGATGCATGAAGAAACCAGCTGGCTGCACCGACTCCGTTAGCGTCCCTTGAGTTAGCCATGTTTCCGTGAAGCAGAGCACGTTGCAATCCCTGATGTCTCTCTGGAATGCTACCCGTGCTCGGATTTCATCAACCTTATTGTCAAGAGACTGGACATTGGCGAGTAGTATGCTAGGGAGTGGAGCGCGATGTGCCCGTCTCCGAAGCCTGACCACGAGACCGCCTCGTTTTCCCCTTTTTCGGCGTCGCACAGGGTCGCCGGCTGGGATCAGATCCATTGTATTGGGTGGAAGGCAAAACACTGGATCCGTTTCGGGAAAGTCATATTCCTGGTAGGAACGATGATGAGTTGACGTTAATCGTATATTCAGTAGTTCCTCCCGACTGTATGTAATGAAACCTAAGATTACCCGGGGTACCGATGTAAGAAATAACACGTAAAAAAACAAAATACTGCATATTTTCCAAGGAACACGAAGCGAGGCGGCCATCTCTTTTCGGCGCCGGAAGTCCTACATAACAATGTATGTAAAAATTTACATATTGCCAAAGCTTACTTTGGATATTTACAATATTAAGATAATAAGACACAAAATTGTCAACGGGACAACAGTAACAACAATAACCAAGGGTCAAAATAACCATACATTGAACAATAACAATAAGCATACAGTAGAGTACATGTGCAGGTTGATTGGTCTGTCAGACACTGTCCCTCATCTTATGGCAGGCAGCAATGTAGTGCGGTGCCAACCCATAGCTCTCTGCGTCCTCCCCCAACAGGACGGGTAGCCTATCCTAATCAGAGAGGTCTTTGAAACCTTGAATAAGGGTTTCAAATTTGGGGAAATGACACTCTAATTGTTTTATATTTTTGACATTTTGTCAGGAAATGCAGCTCCGTCTCAGGTTCTGCTGTGTTGCAGTGATTGCACAGCCTTTCCTCTACAGGGAGCCAGGTTTTCCTGTGTCTACCCTTCTCAATGGCAAGGTTGTGCTCACTGAGCCTGTACTTTGTCAAGGTTTTTCTAAGGTTTTGATCAGTAACCACGGTCAAATAGTTAGCCACAGTGTACTGTCGATTTAGGGCCAGATAGCACTGCATTTTGCTTTGTGTTTGTGTTTCCCAATAAGCAATGTAGTTTTGTTTTGATTCTGTTGTAATTTGCTTTATTCTGATTGATTGGATGTTCTGGTCCTGAGGCTTCAGTGTAGAACAGGTTTGTGAACTAACCCCCCCCCCCCCCCCCCTTAGAGTTAGATGCACTATTGTAAAGTGGTTGTTCCACTGGACATCATAAGGTGAATGCACCAACTTGTAAGTCGCTCTGGATAAGAGCGTCTGCTAAATGACTTAAATGTAAATGTAAATGAACTCAACCCCAGGACCAGCTGGATGAGGGGACTCTTTTCTTTGCTCAGCTCTTGGCATTGCAGGGCTTGGTAATGATATGAGAGGGGGGTCACTGTATTTTAGATGTTTCCAAAACGTAATTGCTCTTTTTTGAGTTTTTATTCTGCCCTGCGTGTATTGTTTTTTTTCACCCCAATTGGTAGTAGTTAGTCTTGTCTCATCGCTGCAACTCCCATACGGACTCGGGAGAGGTGAAGGTCGAGAGCCATGCATCCCCCGAAACACAACCCAACCCAACCGCACTGCTTCTTGACACAATGCCCATCCAACCCGGAAGACAGCCGCACCAATGTGTCGGAGGAAACACCGTACACCTGGCTTGGTCAGCGTGCACTGCGCCCGGCCCGCCACAGGAGTTGCTAGTGCGCGATGAGACAAGGATATCCCTGCCGGCCAAACCCTCCCTAACCCGGACGACGCTGGGCCAATTGTGCACCGCCCCATGGGCTACTCGGGAGGCCCTGCATGTATTGTTTGTAGTTTTCCTCTGGACATGTAGGAGAATCTTACAGAACTCTGCATGCATGGTTTCAATGGGGTGTTTGTCCCATTTGGTGAAATCTTGTTTTGCAAGTGGACCCCACACCTCGCTGCCATAAAGTGCAAATGGTTCAATGACACATTCAATTAGTTTTAGCCAAATTTTAATAGGTATTTCAATTTGAATTTGTTTTTTAATGGCGTAGAATGCTCTGCGTGCTTTCTCTCTCAGTTAATTCACTGCCTCGTTAAGGTGTCCAGTTGAGCTTATTTTTAAAGCTAAGTAATTGTAGTGTGTGCAGTACTCTATATATTTTGTACCAATTGAGAACTTTGGTCTAATTCCCTGAGATCTGGATCTTCTCTGGAAAATCATTATTTTAGTCTTTTTGGGGTTTACTGCCTGGGCCCAGGTCTGGCACTACTGCTCTAGCAGGTCCAGGCTCTGCTGTAGGCCATGTACTGTGGGTGACTCTAGTAGGCATTTAAACTATTTTTCTAGAATAGTGGCCAATTCGTTGATGTAAATTTTGAAGAGTGCAGGGCTCAGATTGCAACCCTGGCGAAGGCCCCGCCCCTGGTTAAAGAATTCTGTTATTTTCTTGCCAATTTTAATGCTGCACGTATTGCTAGTATACATTGATTTAATTATGTCATATGTTTTACCCCATACACCACTTTCAATAACTTTGTAGAACAGTCCTGTATGCCAAATAGAATCAAATGCTTTTTGGAAGTCGATAAAGCAAGCGTATATTTTGGTATTATTTTGGTGGACATGTTTATCTATCAGGGTGTTTAGGGTGTAAATTTGATCAGTCGTGCGATGTTTTGGTATAAATCCAATTTGGCTTTTACTCAAGACATTGTGCTTATTAAGGAAGTTTAGAACTTTTATAACATTTATAATACCACAGAAAACCTTCCCCAGGTTACTGTTCACACACATTTGTCCCCGTTCTTAAAGATTGCGGTTATGAGTCCTTGATTCCAGATGTCAGGGAAATAACCTACACTCAGGATCAAATTAAACAGTTTTAATATAGCCAATTGACATTTTGCACTAGTGAGTTTGAGTATCTCATTTAGGATGCCATCAGGTCTGCATGCTTTTTTAAATCCTTAAGTTCCTTATAGAGCTCCTGGTCAGTAATTCTATCTCTCTGTTTCTCTCTTTCTCGCTGTTTCTCTCTCTCTCTTTTTCTCTCTCTCTCTCTCTGTTTCTCACTCTCTCTGTTTCTCTCTCTCCCTTTCTCTCTGTTTCTCTCTCTCTCTCTCTCTCTCTCTCTCTCTGTTTTTCTGTTTCTGTCACGCCCTGACCATATAGAGCTTTTTATTCTCTATGTTGGTTAGAACGGGGTGCGACTAGGGTGGGTCATCTAGGTGATTATGTTTCTATGTTGGCCAGGTATGGTTCCCAATCAGAGGCAGCTGTTTGTCGTTGTCTCTGATTGGGGATCATATTTAGGCAGCCATTTCCCCTTTGTGCTTTGTGGGATCTTGACTATGTATAGTTGCCTGTTAGCAATATTGTTAGCGTCACGTTTCGTTGTGAGATTTATTGTTTTTGTTTTGGCTGTTTCACCTAGTAATAAAAGGATGTGGAACCCAGATCATGCTGCGCTTTGGTCCACTTATTATAACGATCGTGACAGTTTCTCCCACTCTCTCTGTTTCTCTCTCTCTCTCCGTGTTTCTGTTTCTCCCAATCTCTCTGTTTCTCTCTCTCTGTTTCTCTCATTTCTCTCTCTGTTTCTCTCTCTCTGTTTCTCTCATTTCTCTCTCTGTTTCTCTCTCTCTCTATTCTTCTGTCTCTCTCGGTCTTTCTCTCTGGCTGTTCTTCTGTTGACGGAATGTCCTCCAATTAGCCCAGCCTCACAAGGCAACAACACAACACACTACTGAAGGCATCCACGTCATAAGGACATCACCATGACAACTGTTATACATTGAAGAGCACACACTAGAACGGCTGACTGTTTTCTGACTACAGAGACAATGCACTATGTGCAAGACCCTATCCAAGTCTCACTCACAGCAACTAATCAAGGCTTTCATTTCTCTACTGATGAGACATTAAAGGGAAATTGTAAAAATGACCTGCTATGAGTGTGGAGTGTATTAAAAATTGTCACAGTATTTTTTTTTTACCATCCGGTAGGCACTATACACCAGTGTCCTGTCTGTACAAGCAATGTCCTGTGGGTTGGATATAGTTGAAAATAGGGAAGTGTCTTTCATTTCTTCTCTGGTCAAGCCTATAGTACATGCATAGTACATACAGTACTGACAGGACACTGCTGTACTGCCGAGTGACAATATTATATAATTAAGTGGTGATAGCATCCCACTTCGGTTTAAATACCATTCAAAATCTTTCAAATGCTTTGAGCGTTTGATCTAGCCTGATTGGAGCGCCAGATGGGCGGTGTTTGTGGTTTTGGGTCTATTCTATTGGTCCATTGAGCCAGGCAAGCTCAATCAAGTACAGATAACGTTTTTGAAAGGATTTCAAATAGTATTTGAACCCAGGTCTGGGTAGCGTTTAATCCATAATGTGAACCCGGTTTGTCAATCAGATGTATAATCCCCTGTGAGATTGACAACGCGAGAATGACTCCTTGTTTTCCTCATCTGTTCATTTCCAGTCAATAAACAGTGGCGTGTGTGCTTAAATGTTGCCGCTCGTAATCGAAGGGGGATGGAGGCGTAAGGGATTTTGCTTGTCAGAAACACCTTGACGCAGATTCGGCGTAATGAGTTTTAGAGTTTTCATTGTTTGCGTGTTGTGGTATTATGATTCCGTCTGGGTAGCATTCAGACGGCTAGCCAGTTGCAAAGGTAGCTCCACATGCTATTCACACTCTAGTATCCACAACCTAATACTTGTCATGCCTGTGCGATCACTCTATACACGTTTAACACCCACATTTATTTTTGAATTCCCACAGTATCACAGCTTGATTAGTAGCTATAGCTTTGTGTCCATTTTTGATATTTGAGACTTTCGATATGTTACGCTAACAAGCAGAACCATTTCAGGGGCAGCCGGTTTATTTGTTCGTTTCCATTCTATTCTTTCTATTGTTAGTCAGAGACCATCGTCATTGCATTCACCTGTGACACACACATATCAATAGACTATCCATTCCACACATTGTAATATAGACCTGTAGGCGGGTGAAAGAGGGCCTCATTGACGCCTCCTCACCAGCGGTAGCTAGTCTAGTGTTTACGTGTGTGTGTGGGATGATGTGAGGCCAAACAAATGCGTAATGCATACTCAATATGCACGGTGATGCATTGGAGCCCTAGTCTCCTTTGTTTTAGCCTAACTAATTGGCCCTATGAGAGAGAGATAGAGAGTGGCGAATAGAGTGGTGTTTGAGATGCCATGCGTGTGTGTGTGTGTGTGTGTGTGTGTGTGTGTGTGTGTGTGTGTGTGTGTGTGTGTGTAGTTACCTCAGAGCGCCTACACACACACACACACACACACACACACACACACACACACACACACACACACACACACACACACACACACACACACACACACACACACACACACGTTGAGGTAATATACCTGAGCAGAGTTCAGATTAGCATTACCACCCAATCAGAACGCCCAAAAGTGGCGAGGATGTAAACAGTCGGTTTTGTCTGACACTTTCCATTTCACCCCCTTATCTTCTGGAACGATACCGACCACAGGAGAGGAGAATGGCGTGATGGAGAAATCACCACAGATGGAGGTGGATTTAAACAGTGACTGACAATGATGAAGAGGAGAGGAGAACTCCCATGTCTTCCTCTTTCAGTGGGATATGGGATTGTCGTTTTGGTTGAGTTGCTTTGGTTGGGGTTTGGAAGTGTAATTTACATGTGGTCGAGACGGTGCTGGTGGTGGTGTGTGTGTGTGTGTCAAAGGCCTCTCCAATGACCTTGACTCTAGTGCTACCCATGTTGGCAGTGCCTTACACAACCACACTCGCCACTGCCAAAACTCCTAACTCCTAGTCCTAACGAGTCAGTCTAATCAAGCCATTAATTCCAACACAGTACATTTCCATGTAACCCCATGTGTGTGTTCTGGACCAGTCATGTCTTCCCTATATTAGCGCAATGACGGCATCTTTCGGAGACAGTCCTTGGTGGCCCTCCTGTTGCTGAGATCTGATGTAATATCAATCCTCTCTAATCCCTTCACTCACTCAATACACCCTCATTTGTCCTGTTAAAAATGTAACTCCCATGAGGCAAACAAAGACAATGACAACACCAGCTTAGTCTCCCTTATCCCAGCTTAGTCTCCCTTATCCCAGCTTAGTCTCCCTTATCCCAGCTTAGTCTCCCTTATCCCAGCTTAGTCTCCCTTATCCCAGCTTAGTCTCCCTTATCCCAGCTTAGTCTCCCTTATCCCAGCTTAGTCTCCCTTATCCCAGCTTAGTCTCCCTTATCCCAGCGTAGCCAAGACCCAATCACCCCAGGAAATGGCTGGAATCCTATAGGGCTTGTTGTGTTTCTTAACTGGCAGTGATCACATTGCCAATTACAGAGGTTGGCAACATATCTCAAATAGCCCATAGAGGCCCATCACACCAAATGAGCCCAGGTATACCATTCTAAATGTGCGCAAAGCCAGCTAAGTAGCTTTTTCAATTGGACAACACGTTCAATGGTTTCAGATCAGAAATGAATAGGGACTGGCTGTTATTGTGTGAAAATGTTCTTTTAAAAAGAGACCTCAGGTCAAATGTGTTTCCTGTTTTACGCACTATCACTAATAGACGTACAACACATGTAGCCTACAGCTATGTTTACACTGCCCGTTAGCTGTGTAGCTAATTTGGCCTCTGGTACAGACAGAGAACAGCAAAACACAATGACAGAGACTGGACTTCTCTCTCAGCAGCTCATTAAAAAAATAAAAACAGTTTTGGTTCGTCATTCCGTGTGTTTATGTGTGGGCCGGATGGCATTCCTGGGAATCGTGAGTGGGAACTGACAGGACAGGAGTTGCTAGGCTAGTTTGGTGACAAACTGCTAACGGCTTCTCCCGGAGTTTTTGTTTTTATTCAATGTCGACTATTACTATTGTCTGTGTGTGTGTGTGTGTGTGTGTGTGTGTGTGTGTGTGTGTGTGTGTGTGTGTGTGTGTGTGTGTGTGTGTGTGTGTGTGTGTGTGTGTGTGTGTGTGTGTGTGTGTGTGTGTGTGTGTGTGTGTGTGTGTGTGTATAGACTGTTGAAGGAGTTCCTGAGGGCATATGCAAAACCTATTCAAATGTACAATAGTCATAAATCAAATGTGATGACAGTACGATTGAACAATTTCCATAAACGTTTTTTGAAACAATGACACTGTGTCAACTTAACGGAGATTCAGCTTGAATACTTCAATGCAACAAGAAGATAATATTGATCAAACATCTCAGAGAATAATTGAATCAACGTGGCTAATTCCACTCCGCTCCGCCAATCATATATAACATGTTATGTTCCTCACATGAAGATGCAAAGCGACTATCTCCCACCATCAGTAAATGATATCTCACCTAGCCCAGAGGTGCTTGATGGCGTCTGGCATAAGACTGAATAGCGATGCCTCACAGGTCATGTGCTTGCTTGTATTTTTGTAGAAGTGTATCAGCAGGAGGTACAGCTGTACTGTACATTAGTCAAATCAAATCAAATTGCAGATTTAGCAGATGTTATTGCGGGTGTAGCAAAATGCTTGTGTTCCTCGCTCCAACAGAGCAGTAGAATCTAACAATTCACAACAATACACACATCTAAAAGTAAAAGAATGGAATTAAGAAATATATAAATATTAGGACGAGCAATGTTGGAGTGGCATTGACTAAATACAGTAGGATAGAATACAGTATATACATATGAGATGAGTAAAGTAGTATGTAAACAGTGTTACATTATTACATTATTAACGTGGCCAGTGATTCCATGGTACTGTAAGTGTACAGTGTATTCCTTCATTGGGATTCCTTCATGATGATCCTATTGGTGGAGTAGGAGCCTGAGGAGTCCATTAACTACCATGTTAATAATGGCAACAGTATGACAGAGCTTCTGTCACACTGGAGAGGGAGGGAGAGAGAGAGAGAGAGAGAGAGAGAGAGAGAGAGAGAGAGAGAGAGAGAGAGAGAGAGAGAGAGAGAGAGAGAGAGAGAGAGAGAGAGAGAGAGAGAGAGAGAGAGAGAGAGAGAGAGAGAGAGAGAGAGAGAGAGAGAGAGAGAGAGAGAGAGAGAGAGAGAGAGAGAGAGAGAGAGAGAGAGAGAGAGAGAGAGAAAATCGGCTAAATCGAGAGCGAGGGGTCTGGAATTGCTGACCGATGGCTGTATGGAGGAGGGGACAAGTGTTGGAAGGCAGTAGCGGTCCTAGTGGGCACCCAGGGGGTCATGGTCGTGGTGTGTCTGTGGTGGTGAGGCATGTAAAACGCCCCTCGGTCCGAGGAGGGAGAACGAGGACCCACTGGAGCTCTCGGAGCCCCCCCCCCCCAAGCTGCTGTGTATCTGGTCCCCTGGTGGGTCACATGGGTCTGTGGACGCCGGTGGCAGATGAGCAGATGACGACAAGGTCATGGGCTATTTTTGAGCTCTCACTGCCAATCTGATGCATCGGCCATCCCCTCCCTCCATCCCCTCCCCTCTTTTTTCTCCCTGGCATCCCATTTTCCCCTAATTAGGCTTCTAATTAGAGTTCTGGTTTAGTGTGTGTGTGTGTGTGTGTGTGTGTTTGGGTTCTGGTTGTACAGAGGATGAATCACCGCTGCCTGCTGAGCAGAGCCTGTTCTGGGGACCAGTGGAGGAAAAGAGAGGAGCCTATAGCATCTCAGTTTGGAACCATCTGACGTGTGGCTACTGAAAGGGTTTCGGCGCATATTGTAATATTCGAGACGTGGAGAACAGGTGGGAAAAACAAGAGGAGAGTAAGAAAGCTTCTGTCCCTCGTGATCTGCCTGTTGTGACCATCTGACTGTCAACCCGGGTGACCAGTGACAACATAACGGGAGAATGGGTGTTGGCAGTGGGTGGATGGGTGTGTCCATGCATGTTTGAGCAGGTTGCACACATGTTTGGGTGGTAGGCATGTGTGTCGGGGAACGTGTGGGTGTGAAGCAGCTGATGGGGTCCAATTGTAATCACAGCAATGCATGACAGTGAGTAGTGGTGGAGTTGAACGGGCGAGGGTAGTGCGTCTGCCAACACACCCAAGCCAGCTGCCCTTTGACATTCAGATCACACACACCCTGTTAATAAAAAATGATATACGTCCCCCATCTAAAAAAGTAATTGTCAGAATGAACCCCTCATATCTTCACGGGGTACCTTTGATGCTAGAATTGGCCTAAATCGTTCAGTGTTCAAAGGGACTTTCCTATTTAATATTTTTGTTATGACACATATTTTATATTTGGTACTGCCCCACATTCCTTTGAACTAAAAATAAAAAAAGGACAAGCAAAAATGTTTCTTCTTCTCCAAAAAAGAAAACTATTCAAACAACCGTGTCAACTAGCTAGCTACGCTAGGCTAGCTAGGCTAAGCCACGTTAAAGCTCTTGAGACAAGACAATGCGGATGAAAATATGACTGCTGAAGAGGCAGGAAGCAAATATCTCAACACTAAGCTGCAATGGATTTCCACTGTCTCTAACTTTGAGCTCCTGTTAGCTCAGAAAACCAGTCGGAAAGCCAGTCAGAAAGCCTTTGTGAATTTGTTTGTTTGTCCCCCTGTGCAGCTAAATACATTACTGTGGTCTGCTAGCGCTCTTTTTTAAACAGGCATGTAACAAAACAATGGTCCCGTGTGGCTGAGTAGGTCGAGCATGGTACTTGCAACCCTGGGGTTGTGGGTTCAGTTCCCATGGGCAACCAGTATGGAAATGTATTCACTGTAAGTCGCTCTGGATAAGAGCACATGTAAATACCTTGGTCATTAACAAAGTACATTCCTAGCTTATTGGAGCACAATGTCCTGTGAAAAAATGAAGAATAGGCCTACATTTGATTAAAGTGTCATTCACCTACCGTTGTCCAGCCCACATGGGCTTACAAGACACTACAGAACAAAAATAACATTTTATGCGCTTGAAATAGTCATGGCCAGTACAGTCATCATCTAGCCACACTACACAAACAGTACATTTCTCCTTCTCCTCCAGGCATTGTGAACAAACTGAGCAATCTCAAACACACCCTGTCTGAAACAGAATTCAAGCCTCTGCTCGTCCTGTGAACAGAACACTGGGTCATCACCGACAATGTTACGACAGCAAGAACACGTCTCGGATCGTCAAACAGAGGGCTATAAAAACCCAAATGGATTTTGATTTCTGATTTCCCCAGGATCACACAGTAGGGGAATTCTCTCCCGGCACTCTGTTAAATGTACCGTCTCGATAGCCAGAGGGAGCGCGCGCCGGATCTGAGCTGTGCACAAACTGAGACTGAAGTTCTGCTACTGAGCAACAGTTAGGCCTACTATTGGGAAGGTCTTTAAAATGGTTGTGTATATCAATATTCCTAGTGATTTTACAAACCAAATATCTACCACAGACGTCTACGCTATTGGGATGGCGTTAAAATGGTTCGACGACATCAAAATCCCTAGTGTGGTACAACCCGAAGTTTTACCGCTGAAGTTTTGCTACTGAACAACAGTTTAGTTAGTATTGGGAGGGTCATTAAAATGACATCTGAGTGTTTTTTTTATCATTGCACGGTCTCCATTCTTAATTAGGGAAAGTCAATAAAAACTCCACTTCACACTGAGGTAACAGTATAATAAAGACCCTGCCCTCTCTCTCTCTCTTCTTCTCTCTTTCTCTCCGCTGCTCACAGATGTCGGAATGACTCCGATCCCAGAGAGCCCTCCGAAGGAGAATAGTCCCCGACACACTCTTGACACCCTCACCAGACGAGCCACCCAACTCTCCCTCTCCCACTCCTCTGTCTGCAACTACTTCTCAACTTCTAATGGACGAACGACAGCAATAACAATATAAAAGTTTACAGCCCTTAATTAGCCCACTGTAAAAACTTTAGCGGCTCGCACGGAGCGAGGAAAACAGAGTATTAAAAAAAGTAACCTTCACTTTCAAGACGAAGATCTCCTGTGACAAGCTTCAGGCACCTGCTAGCACAAATGGCTTCTTCAATCCCCATAAAATCTAGCTCCCAAAATCTACTCTCCCGAGCCAAGCTGACGCTATAGAAGTCTTAAAAGACTATACGTCTATTACATTAAAGATGATATGTTATATTGCATCATTAGGTCTCTGATAGGTCCTCAGCTGCCAGTTATTAGGAGTCTAAAACAGCTGCTGGGGTGAAAGTTGTTTGGATTGATGTGAAGGTTATAACTCTGTCAGCACTAGGGAGAAAATACTGGCCTGGTCCCCAGTCTTGTCAACTCATATGGTAATTGTCACGCTAAACACTGGGATGGAAAAGGAAAGAGGTTCTCTTCCCAGGAAGAGTGCACCGTCTGAGGCTTGAAGGGAGTCAGAGGCCTGGCCCGTGCCCCTGGTTCTCCTACTCTAGCAGACAGAACAATAGGCCTAAGATCAGATGTCTATATAGACTGAAGTGAACGGCTGAGTTGGAAGGAAGTGACGCTACTTGACATGCATTAACTGGCATCCAGGTGCACTGAGAGACAGAAAGAGAGAGAGAGAGAGAGAGGGAGGAAGGGATGTTTTTTTCTACTTTGTGCATCGAGTCGCTCAATGTATGCATGAGGGTGAGGTCACAAATTCTCATTCAGAAGTCATTATATTATTGTATTCATGAAGAGCTTTAGCAGCCAAAAGAGACACATGATCTACCGGTGAAATACTTTCCACTGATGGTTAAAGATTTAATCTCTAAGATTTGCCTCTCTGCTGATTGACACACAAATTTAAATTACTAACATTAGAAATTTGAAGCAATACTGGTCTTGATATATATATATATATATATATATATATATAAAAACACTTCAAATAGTTTCGAAGCTCAAGTTTCAGTCTACAATGAGGCAGCATCGGTGCTACCCAGAGTTATTACCCAGAGTTATTACCCAGAGAGGGGGGTTGACACCGGGAAAAATAATGATGACACACTATTTTCATCAGCTATCCCCTTCTAACATATAACACCCCCTACAAGATGCTAAGAGAGACTTCCGCTTATAGGGAGTGACAGGGAGTCATAATCATCACACTTAAAGGACAGGGGGCAAGGAAACAAGAGCTGTCAGAATGGTCTGTCTGGCAAGAACACTCCCAAAGTCACGGAACAGAAGCAGAACTGGACAAACACCCAGAACAGAAGCAGAAGTGGTCAAACACCCAGAACAGAAGCAGAAGTGGACAAACACCCAGAAGAGAAGCAGAAGTGGACAAACACCCAGAACAGAAGCAGAAGTGATCAAACACCCAGAACAGAAGCAGAAGTGGACAAACACCCAGAACAGAAGCAGAAGTGGACAAACACCCAGAACCGAAGCAGAAGTGGACAAACACCCAGAACAGAAGTAGAAGTGGACAAACACCCAGAACAGAAGCAGAAGTGATCAAACACCCAGAACAGAAGCAGAAGTGGACAAACACCCAGAACAGAAGCAGAAGTGATCAAACACCCAGAACAGAAGCAGAAGTGATCAAACACCCAGAACAGAAGCAGAACTGGTCAAACACCCAGAACAGAAGCAGAAGTGGACAAACACCCAGAACAGAAGCAGAAGTGATCAAACACCCAGAACAGAAGTAGAAGTGGACAAACACCCAGAACAGAAGCAGAAGTGGACAAACACCCAGAACAGAAGCAGAAGTGATCAAACACCCAGAACAGAAGTAGAAGTGGACAAACACCCAGAACAGAAGCAGAAGTGGACAAACACCCAGAACAGAAGCAGAAGTGATCAAACACCCAGAACAGAAGCAGAAGTGGACAAACACCCAGAACAGAAGCAGAAGTGGACAAACACCCAGAACCGAAGCAGAAGTGGACAAACACCCAGAACAGAAGTAGAAGTGGACAAACACCCAGAACAGAAGCAGAAGTGATCAAACATCCAGAACAGAAGCAGAAGTGGACAAACACCCAGAACAGAAGCAGAAGTGGACAAACACCCAGAACCCTATTATGAAGTAGTCATAGTTATCCAGCCTCAAAACAACTACCACTGGCGACAAATCTCCTGCTTTAAACCACCACAACAACAAAGGTCAACAACAATGTGGGATTTGTGACAATGAAGGGTGCCAGGGAAGTTGTACCTTTTTGTTTTCACCTTGTGTAAGTTTGAGTCCTTTTTGCTTAGAGACTGAGTTTCAAAGGGCAAGGTTATTCTAAAAATAGCATAGACGTGTTAATGTACTGCATAAGACACAGAATATACTGTATCATAGTCACGATAGTCAGAAAGTCACACAGTGGGTGCCATCGAAGGTCATCTTCATGAAATTGGGATGGTATTTTTTTATTAGTGATTGAAAGGCAAATGGTGCTTCCAAAAATGGACCGGATGTGTGAAAGTACTCACCTACCGATTATCTGAGAGTCAGACAGACACACTGACACGGTCTTTTTAAAACTGCCATGGCACTGAGTCATTGAAGGTCGACGAGAGACAGAAGAACAGTCAGACACTTACCTAGGCGCATCGGAGGACAGAAGTCTTCATATATTCAGTATCAGACAGTCAGACACTTACCTAGGCGCATCGGAGTACATAAGTCTTCATAAACACGTAACGGCACTTCTATTAGTCATAGAAGGTTAAGGAAGGACAGAGGACGAACTACCATAATCAGCAGGACCAGGTGAAGAAACGGGAAACAGCTGCTCAGGCCATGGGATGACGCAATTGCTGCGGGTGCAAGTGTTACCTAGGTCACTCAAAGGTTAACGCAAAAACAACCCCTGTTTGATCGACACTAACAATCTCTCCAGTTACGAATACGATGTCACAAAAGCGTCAGCGATGTCACCCCTCAGCACTTCTGCCGATCACAGCACGTATAAAAGGCACATTAAGCAGCAGGAGAAAGGGACGAAGGAGAGAAAAAATGACAAGAAAACAATGGCAGCGTCAGATCAGAGCGAACCTTCTAGAAAACCAGAGCATCAGCACATTCCAAGGCAATTAGGCCACAGTAACGACCCAGTTCTTCAGATCCGATGCGCCCGTTTTCCCACCGGCACAGACAAGGCCCTAGCTAGCCTGTTAGCACGCTGAGGTTAATGTGGAGCGACTGTGGAGGGGCGTGTAGCAGACGTATCAGTGGAGGGCCAGGCTGGCTGGAACATGTCCTTACAGAGAGAACAGACGTATCAGTGGAGGGCCAGGCTGGCTGGAACATGTCCTAACAGAGAGAACAGACGTATCAGTGGAGGGCCAGGCTGGCTGGAACATGTCCTTACAGAGAGAACAGACGTATCAGTGGAGGGCCAGGCTGTCTGGAACATGTCCTTACAGAGAGAACAGACGTATCAGTGGAGGGCCAGGCTGGCTGGAACATGTCCTTACAGAGAGGACAGACGTATCAGTGGAGGGCCAGGCTGGCTGGAACATGTCCTTACAGAGAGAACAGACGTATCAGTGGAGGGCCAGGCTGGCTGGAACATGTCCTTACAGAGAGAACAGACGTATCAGTGGAGGGCCAGGCTGGCTGGAACATGTCCTTACAGAGAGGGTAACAGTGAGGGAGCAAGGTAGGGCAGAGGAGTAGCAGGTACTGTATTAGAGAGAGTTGGACAGGGAAAGAGTGAGAGAAAGACAGAGAGAAACAGGCGGAAGGACGGACAGATGGACAGCGCGTGCACACACACACACACACACACACACACACACACACACACACACACACACACACACACACACACACACACACACACACACACACACACACACACACACACACACACACACACACACACACACACACACACACACAGACGGACACGCAATAGTTCTAGTCACACAGTGAGAAATCATCATGTGTAAGACGTCCATAAAACAGCATTCCTAATAACTCGCCATCTACACCAGCAGTGATAAGTTCAGGCTACTGAACGAAGAGTGTATTTCCAGGGAGTGGAATGTTAAGGAGCCTTCGTGACAAATGACCTCTTAGTCAGACAGGGATTTGGCTGCAGTTCTCTTTGTCTATATTTTATTTCACTCTATGAATAAAAGACTAAAAGACTCGAATGTCACACCGCAAATACGGCTACAAGCACAAGGAGCGGCAGAAAACAGATATGCACGCCTTCATACTTTAGGGATTATATCTAAATATAAATTATACATCAATCTCTCATTAAAATATGTTTAATTCTAAATCAGTTTTCCATCTCCGCAACAACTGCCAAGAACAATCATTCTATTTCACAATCCTCACCAGGGATTGTGCAAATATAAATGTTTCCAAAAACCTCAGTCAGTGGCAGTCAGTCCGTGGCGGTAGTTCTGCCTGAGCCCAGAACACTACAATTACAGTATGAAGAGGTTAGCGCTCTTTTTTCATTGCAATGAGTTTTTCTCATTGGGAGATCGTGAGAGATACTGTGTCTATTTCTCTCTTACACACTATAGCCAATGAGGCATAAAATACATTTAAAAATGTATCTCACTCCCCCTCTCTCTCTCTCTCTCTCTCCCCCTCCTCTATATCCTCCCTCTCTCTACCTCTCTCTCTCTCTCTCTCCTCTTTCTCCCCCCTCATCCCCCCTCTCATTCTCTCCCCCTCTCTCTCTCTCTCCCCCCTCACACTCTCCACCCCCTCTCTCTCTCGCTCTCCCTCCCCCCTCTCTCCCTCTGTCCTATTCTCTCTCTTTCCCCCTCTCTCTCTCTCCCTCTCCCTTTCTCTCTCCCTTTCTCTCTCTCTCTCTCTCCCTCTCCCTCTCTCTCAGCCCTATTAAAAGCATAGTTGATAATATGAGCCCATTCAATGGAGCTACTGTATAGCTATCTCAGCCAGCACCCACACACTCACACACACACACAGGCACTGCTATTCAAACAAGCAGCTGGTGGGTGTGTCGCTGCCCAGTTGCTCAACACACACACACCAATTTGGCTTCCTTCCCGGGGGTCAAGCATCGCTTTGTAAAGATGAACACGGAGGAGTTGATTTGTCCAGGCTACATGCGGTGAGCGGACACGAACGGGCAAACAATCGCAATAAGGCCCAACCTGGGCCGAGGTCCATTCTGCTCCGACTGAATAGTTTATGGAGCATAACTGGACACTAAACATGGCCGTGATTTACAACGTTACGAGGATTGTTGAGTGGGTAAATGGGTTGTTAATGCTTCGAAAATGTGATAGTTAAATGAAGTGACCTCTAACACTTCAGAATACTTTTAGGAGGATAACTGACACTTTAATGAGGTGTACTGTGATGTGATTACGAAGGATTTACAACTGTGTAAGGATTCTTGAGTGTCTTGACGTTTCAGCTAAATGGACTGGACCATAATACTTCAGAGAGGGGGAGAATAATCCAGTATGGGGTGAACCATTGGATGTTAAAAGCTCTGTTTTATGTGTCCCTCCCCCGTTCTTTCCTTGCAGTCCCTTGGATGCCGATTGGGGTTGACAGTCCAGCTGGCAGGACACACTACACACAAGACGAGGCTGCTGCTCTCACATAAACACACACACACGCGTGCACACACACACACACACACACACACACACACACACACACACACACACACACACACACACACACACACACACACACACACACACACACACACACACACAGTTACTTTCAGTTAAAAGCATATCATCTCCAAAGTCCCAGTCAGTGCTTACTGAGAGCAGGGGCAAGCCAGAGAGCACACACAGCTATGGAGAATGGCATTGGCAACCCTTCAACTGTGACGGGAAAGTCATAGCTCGTGGATAAAGAGTAGATGGAGAACATCATGACACTCACACTGATAGACAGCTGATCTATCCAGAGAGAAAATGGCAATAGCAGAGTAGTAGAACGATTTCAAAAGGAAATGTATATCACTTCATGTCAACAGCCTGTGTAGGATCTCTCCCCTCTCTCTCATTATCTCTCTTCCTCTGTCTCTCTCTTTCCCCTCTCTCTCTCTCTCTCTTTTCCTCTGTCTCTCTCTTTCCCCTCTCTCTCATTTTCTCTCTTCATCTGTCTCTCTCTCTCCCCTCTCTCTCTCATTCTCTCTCTTCATCTCTCTCTCTCTCTCTCTTCCTCTGTCTCTCTCTCTCTCTCTCTTCCTCTGTTTTGCCAAACTAACTTAACCCCCATTCATACAGCTCTGTGGATAGATGGCAACCCAACAACCCAAATCCAACCCGTGTGTTATTTCCAGCAAACTTTCCCTCATTTCAAAGAACACAAATAAAGAGTTTCATTTTGGTTGGCAAGGGTAGTGTGTGATTATCAAGCTACGGCTGGGTCTGTGGAGTCTCACTAGTTTAGTCCGACCGGGGGGTTATAGTGTGTGTGTGTAAATGTGTGTCAATGTGTGTGCGTGCGTGTGTTTGCGTGCCCGTGCATGCGTGGGTACGTGTGTTTGTGTGTGTGTGTGTGTGTGTAGAGAGAAAAAACACAAGGTTGACCTGAAAGTGTGGACCACTCTCACAGAACTCGGCCTTAAACATTTGTTGAACTTTGACCTCGTTGATAGAGGGGCCTGAAATACACCCCAGGAGAAAAAGCAATGTCAAAAGTCAATGTAACTTGACGAACCAAAAGTGTGGTAAGATACAAGCAGAACCAAAAGGAGACAGCTGTAAGAAACTCACACTGTTCCATTCACACATTACACAGTCGTCTATGGTGAGCCACAAACCTTATAGGTGAACAATATTGTATACAGCGAAAGCCCTATGCTATGCGGCACCATTCAGTAAGCTAGCTAGGCAACCAACCAATAGGCTCGATATAGATATCTTGTTGCCCAATGAGATATCAAGACAGAGAGCTAAAGCAACATTCTCAGCTGCCTCCAAGGCTGCTGGGAGGTTTTCACCGAGCCGAGCCTTGGAGGGTCGCCCGTTCAGTGAGGTTGTTCTATCGTTCCACCTCTTCTCCTCTCTCCCTCTCTCTGTCTCGACATTTCCCACAGTGAGTCTTTTTATGCCCTCAAGCAGGAGCGCTGTGTACAACCTCTCTTTATTGGCTAGGGTCACGGACAGTTGCCAATAGCAACCTCGATTTCGATGGGGGTGGTGATGGGGTGGGGGAATTGGTGATGTCAGTTTGGCTATTTTGGAACGCAGAAGAAATAGTGTTGAAATGGGCGGTGTGGACATGGCGAGAGAGTGAAGAGGAAAGAGAGAGGGAGGAGAATGAGGAGAGAGGGTGGAAAGGAAAGAGAGAAGGAGGAGAAGGAGGAGAGCGGGCGGAGAGGAAAGAGAGAGGGAGGAGAAGGAGGAGAGAGGGCCGAGGGCCTGTAGTGACAGAGAGAGAAAGAGAGTTCTTTCATTTCAGAACATGCTGTTGTGCAAACAAGCTCCTCTTGCTTATTCACACACACACACACACACACACACACACACACACACACACACACACACACACACACACACACACACACACACACACACACACACACACACACACACACACACACACACACACACAGAGAGATGTATGTTCAATGGGCTGCTTCTAAGCTTGTGATTACTCATAATAGCAGCAGGATAAACAGCTAAAGGAAGTAACAGGCACTGAAGGAGAAGATACATATTTTATACTTCCTCAGTATTTGGTGTTTAACTCATAAAATGAACGACTTTCATCATCCTCGTCAACTGAAAGTGAAACCTGATTCATCTCCCCAATAAAAACTGTGATTAAGTTCCAATTTCTTTACACATTTTTAAGGGAGGTTTAGTAAACAAATTTTTAAGGGAGGTTTAGTAAACACATTTTTAAGGGAGGTTTAGTAAACACATTTTTATGGGATGTTTAGTAAACACATTTTTAAGGGAGGTTTAGTAAACACATTTTTAAGGGAGGTTTAGTAAACACATTTTTAAGTGAGGTTTAGTAAACACATTTTTAAGTGACATTTAGTAAACACATTTTTAAATGAGGTCTAGTAAACACATTTTTAAATGAGGTCTAGTAAACACATTTTTAAGTGAGGTTTAGTAAACACATTTCTAAGGGATGTTTAGCAAACACATTTTTAAGTGAGGTTTAGCAAACACATTTTTAAGTGAGGTCTAGTAAACACATTTTTAAGGGAGGTCTAGTAAACACATTTTTAAATGAGGTCTAGTAAACACATTTTTAAGTGAGATTTAGTAAACACATTTGAGGCGTACACTCCAGAGAACAAAGGGCCCCATAAGAGTTATTCCGCTGTCCCCCCTGGTTCCAGGTAAAAACCCTCTTGTGTTCCAGGTAGAACCTTTTTGGGTTCCATGTACAACCCTCCGTGGAAAGGGTTCCACATGGAACCCAAAACGGTTCTACCTGGAACCCAAAACCGTTCTACCTGGAACCAAAAAGGGTTTACCAAAGGGAAGATAGCACCTTTTTGTGAGTAGTGCTGCTGACATGCTGTAGTAAGACAGAACGGAGCAATGTGTCCACCGACCAGCACTGCCTTCCAGTCTAGAGGCACTAGAGAGAGCCAGACAGCACATCTCTCTCTTTTCCACTTTTCTTTCCTCTTATCCTCTTTGTTGCTCTTTCTCTCCCACTCCCTCTCTTTCTTTGTCTCTCCCTCCATCATCCCTGCTCTCTCCCCCTTTCTCTCCCTCTCAAGGTGGAGGGGACACCAGTGTTGGTGGACAGGCTGCTTGGCCAGCTGTCTTGGGGCCTTGTGGGGCCCACATGGAGGTCAGAGGGCCCCAGATACTGTAGACACCACTACCAGGGGACCAACCTGGCTTCTCTCTCTTGCTGCTGCTGTCCACTCTCTCCAGGATGCGTCACTCTGCCTGACCCTTGCAGGCAGCAACACCATTAGCTAACTGGACACTGATGTAGACAACCCACTGCCCTTGGATGGCTCTCCCTTAAATAATGCTGACCACATCACAATGTTGACAGAGCCTACGTTAGCTAAGATGGTGCTGCATTAAATACTATGTGGGCACCCTGTAAAGATTCCACTAAGCTGCATTTTAAAGGCCCGTAGGCCATTTTTATGAGTAATTCAAGACAGAAGTATTTGACCCAAAGAGTGTGTAATTTGCAACCGCTAGGGATACTCAACCCAAAGTAAACCTGTGTGACAAATGAAAATCAAATGAAAAAAGAATAACAAAATAAATCCAAGAGAGAAAGGGGGAGAGAGAGAGAGAGGAGAAACCAAATCCATAAACATATGAATCCCATGTATTAGTCAGCAGCATGTTTTGATTCTCTCACTGCTATGCCAACGCCTCCGTTGTTAGTGTGGCCCGGCAGAGGATGCTACTGCCTGATGATGACGTCTAATCACCAACAAAGGGCCCCTGGCAAACGGGTCCCGGCTTCAACGCTGCTCGAGGTGCACATAACCCATGTGACGTGAAAATGACCAGAGTGACGGAATAGCTCTACTGTGTGTGTGTGTGTGTGTGTGTGTGTGTGTGTGTGTGTGTGTGTGTGTGTGTGTGTGTGTGTGTGTGTGTGTGTGTGTGTGTGTGTGTGTGTGTGTGTGTGTGTGTGTGGGGGGAGTGGCTGTGTGACTCTTCGAGGGGGGGAAACGGACGTCCACACTTAGCTTAGTCGCTAAATATAGCACTACAGAGGGAAGCAGTGGCGACCCGGGCACGGCTAGTGGCTAACTGTCTCCCATGGCTAACTAGAGTAGCTTTAGCCTAGCGGTGGGTGACAGTGTGTTAGCTGTTTGGTCAGAAGACCTATACTGGCCAGATGAGAGAGACATTAGAGTGTGCATTTTCTTCAGCCTACCACCCCGTCTAGTAACAGCCTTGATGGTTGCTATGGAGATGATGTACTGCACTCTGAAAATTGCCCTTTTCACTTTGAGGATCTCAAGAAGGTTTTGAGGGATGGTTGGGTTTACTTACAATCCAAGCAGGAGGTCAAACGTCTTAGCTTCTTTGATGTATTTTGGATAGGCCTATGACACATTCTCAGAATTCCTTGAAATCCCAAGTTATTTGTCCAAATCCACATAACACTCTCTCAGACCAAGGACAGAAGGAGCTCAAGCTCGTCTTAGTTTTTAAGTACTATTTTGGATATTTTCCAATTTGCCAGTAGACATCATTAATAGCCTTAAAAAAAATGAGTTATTTGTCCAAATACGTCCAAATCCACATAAGTCAAGTAGCCTCCCCTCCATCCCTCCATCTCCCTCAGAGGCTAGCATCTGCTGGCCCCATTTCTCCCCCATGTGTGTTTAAAGCTGGAGGAACATAAACAACATAAACAACAACAGCAACACAGTAAAGGAGACAGCTAACAAGACAACAAAGCCAGGAGAGGACAGATACCCGACGCACGTGCTCCCTCCCTAGAGCTCTGCTACCCGACCCGAGCCCGACATTATATATGGGGTTCGGGCGGGTAGGGGTGTTTTTTCATCACTAACCAGGGAACGGGTAGGGCTGTGGTATCACTAAATTGATCACTAATGTTTTGAAGCTGCGCAGTACAGTCCAATCTGACGATCATATCATGGTGTCAGAGGCGCTTCAACCTCGTCACATATAAAACAGGAGAGGAAATAATAACGTTTTGTCTGAGTTTAGAGTGAAGGAAAAGTAGCTAACAGCTCACTGCTCTCTCATGTCTCATCACTGAGCAGCTCAAGAGAAGCCGTTGCTATGGATACTTACAGACTCAAAGCAGGCATGAGCAGAGTGCGGGCGAGTGGCAGACAGAGAGAAGCAGCTAATGGATTTACTAACGGAGGAAGTTATTGCTGATTTCGGGTTTCGGGCAGGGCCTTAAATTTGGCAGCATCAGGCCTGGGTAGGGTAAGGCCTGAATGTCGCAAGCATGGGTAGGGCTCAGGCTTAAAATGCATGCCCGTACAGGGCTCTATTCCTCCCTCCATGCTCAGAATGTCTGTGTCCTCGCTATGGTAGTTCGCTAGTCAATATGCTTAGCCGCTAATGCTAGCTTGGGGTTAGAGAGTAGTGCGGAGAAACCCCGTTGGCAAAGGCAGAGTGAGGCTTTAGCCCAGAGAGAGGGACAGCGATGGGGGATCTCTGCAGTTGTACCCGACTAGCAGTGGAGGGCATGTCATCGAGCGGGATTTGTTTTTTGTTGTTGCGCTGGTCACGATGGGAGATAAGAGGAGAAGAGGCACAACTGAGGTGGAGAGAAGAGAAGGGAAGGAGAGAGAGAGAGATGGGGGGGAATTACATTGATCGAAACGGCAAAAGAAAGAAAGAATGATCAAAACAGAGAGATGATGATGACAAAGAGCTGGGTAGTGGGGTCCTTTTCTCAGTATGAGTCCCGATACTGGTGGAATGCCCAGATATGATTGGCTGTGCCCTTGTCAGTTACACAAACCTCCCATAAGCAAACTGAAAGTGAGCCTCTACGTAAAACAACAAGATACTTATGTGATAGCAGAGATCTGGGTGCCATTAAGATCACACAACGTCGCATAGCCTTCTCCGAACCTAAGGGCATGTGGGAGGGAAAACGGTTTAGTATTGGTTTAGGTAAATGAGTGAGTCTTATCTGTTAGCGAAAGCAACGTACCGCAATGCGCCTATGTGGAAGTGCCCTGTATGTTTCTATGTTTGCGGATAGGCCATCTCTAAAAACAGTTATGTGGGAACTCCCTCAGTGCAAACATTGTACTGAAATTAGACACCTGTGTGTCGGAGCCCATTCATAGTGACTCACTTAGGCATATAGTGCTTTGGAAGTGATCTACATGCTAGAACCTGTACAATGTACAACTACATGCAGGTCGGAATATCTGATAACATTACATTTCCTAAGTCTGATGATTCGTGTGAGAGTCTGACAGGTTTTCAACAAGCTAAGTTCTTAGTAAGTTCTTTACAGAAGTGGGACTGGATCTTCAACTCAGTGTTAGGTCTTACAGAGTTCGATATATCTGATATAATCTTATTTCATGAATCATCAAATTGGGATGATTTGTGTGTGTGTCAGACATCTACTGAACTTACCTAGTCCAAGGAGAGTCCTTGATCAAAACCTGTGTGATATAGAAGCAGGCTATGCAGAAAGTCAAATATAAATGTTGTCAACAAGGGGAGCATGTCAAAAAAATATATATAAAGATTTAAATATGATTTAAATATAATTAGCATGTCAAAACGTTTTGTCACACAAAATGAATATTTGGCCACTTGGGTGAATGAATGGGGAGAACATTTCTGTGACACGTCTTCAGAGCATGAAGGCTCTAACATACTCCCCCGCCTGTGCTCTTGTTGGGCCCAACACACACACACACACACACGTCTCAAGCAAGCAGTGGTGTAAAGTGCTTAAGTCAAAATTATTTAAAGTACTATTTAAGTCGTTTTTTGGTGTATCTGTACTTTACTATTTCTATTTTTGTCAACTTTTACTTTTACTTCACTATATTCCTAAAGAAAATAATGTACTTTTTACTCCAAACATTTTCCCTGACAACCCAAAAGTACTCGTTACATTTTGAATGCTCAGCAGGACAGGAAAATGGTCCAATTCACGCACTTATCAAGAGAACATCCCTGATCATCTCTCCTGCCTCTGATATGGCATACACACGAAACACACATTCTTGCTGGAGTGTGCCCCTGGATATCTGTAAATTAAAAAAACAAGAAAAACAGTGCTGTGTGGTTTGCTGAATATAAGGAATTTGAAATTATTTATACTTTTACTTTTTGATAATGGGGCGGCAGGTAGCCTAGTGGATAAAGTGTTGGGCCAGTAACCGAAATGTTGCTAGATCGTATCCCCAAACTGACAAGGGAAAAATCTGTCGTTCTGCCCCTGAACACGGTAGTTAAGCCACTGTTCCCTAGGCTGTCATTGTAAATAAGAATTTGTTCTTAACTGACTTGACTAGTTAAATTAAGGTTAAATTCTAAAATATATATATTTAAGTATATTTTAGCAATAACATTTACTTTTGATACTTAAGTATATTTAAAACGAAATACTTTGACTTTTACTCAAGTAGTATTTTACTGGGTGACTACTTTTACTTGAGTCATTTTCTATATACTTTTACTCAAGTATGACAATTGTCTACTTTTTCCACCACTTGTCATTTACAAGCTTCCTTCCACACACACACTCCTTCCTTGCATCAACGTCTCTATTCAAGCTTCCTCTCGTCATCACCTCTGTTCTGGCCTTGCTTCAACCAGCCGCCGTCTTCTCTGCCGTCAAGCGCGTCTGTCTGACGCTTCTGCTCTGTGTCACGCGGGGTCCCTGTGACTATCAAAACACTCTGTCCTCTTTCAAAAGACACCCCTCTCTTAACGACATCTACACATCTTACTGAATCACACCGCCGGACACAGTGTTTACTGGCTCTGCGGCGCTGCTTCTGAATTACTTCACCTTCGCCTGACTGAGCGTGTAGACTCACGCTTTTTCCATTGAGTCAGAGAGCTAGCCAGTAAACACTACACATGCCTTCCAATGGGGAAAACAAGGGAGAGCGTACGGGAACTTACTGAATCTATTGGACATTGCTCTGGGTTGGTTAGTCAGTGACACAATGTGCTGCATGCCATGTTTTAATGAACTTTAAATAAGAGGAAGAAGCGGCCATTACACTGACAAAGTGCACAGCGTAGAATGTGAATAGCATTGGCGCCACCATTCCCATTGCAGTGTGCATCAGTGTAGTATGGGTGCATGATGTGTGTCTTCTTCATTGGTGTGTTGATGAATGCCGGCTTGCTCGAGGCGGGAGAAGCCGGAAAAGGACAACATGGCAGTGGAGTAGGTTGATTCCAGGAAGAAGAAGATGTGGCATTTCGATGTGTCCGATAGAGTGACAGATGAATTGCTTACAGCAGCTCAAGGTTATGTCTACTTGATCTCAGTTTCATAAAAACCCTTCATTTTTATAGATTCTGCATGAGGAAATGACTTACTTCCTGTACAACTCAATCATAGATAGAGATTGCAAAAAAAGACAGTCTTGCATAACACCTTGGGGTGTGATGCACAGAAGGCTTACTGTCAGTGTTATACCATTCATCCAACATCCAGCACAGACTCTGCAACCATCCAGCCTGGCCATACTCGGGAACAAACACCCTAGAATGTACTGGGTTCGGAACAGTGTTCCGTTGTCCGAGAGCACGGAGTTTGGATCACCGTTCCATGCTCCTTCACTCCCTCCCTCGCGGGTTGGGCTGCGTCACAAATGGCAGAGCCCTATCAAAAGTAGTGCACTATATAGGGAAAAGGGTGACATTTGGGACGCACCCCTTGGTGTTTTAAGCCAGGTGTACAGTACACGACTTTCAAAAATCCTAACATCACATTAAACCTCTTTCCTGTAGTTTTTTTCTGTCTTGCCAACGTAGTGGTGCGCACACTAAACCATGTGCCACAGACGGAGGTCACACACTAGAAGATTCTTCACTTGGTCATGATGATTCTCGATGCCACGCTGTCTCACCAAAACAACGATGTGACGATGTGATTAGATTTAACATATTTAGATTTAACGTGGCTCAAAGCAGCCTCATAAACGTTTTGAGTCAGACGTTCACGCTTGCCATACAGAGTTGAAATATCTAGCCAATACATTTTGAATTGAATAACACCGATAGTGAACTTCAGAGCTGTAACGATTTGATGCTTTGGCTTTGGTTAAAGGCAAGTACAAACGCATACTAGTAGTAATCACTCCTGCTGGAGAGTCTACACATTCTGGGTGATGTGATCCAACGTCATCATCTCACTGGCTTCTTCTCTGGCGAGCTCTCATTGGCTACTGCTAATCACCGTTCTCAAAACTTGTCAATACATATCTCACACAACAAGAGCATTGCAGATTTGGGGTCGATAAAATAAAACATGTTTGAAAATATCTAGAGGTCTGGGACCGCTCAAAGAGGAGATCGGTAGCCCTCATATTGCGTCTCTGATCCACTAACTTTAAACCAGCATCGGTGACAGCCGCGCACCTCGAGTAGGCAACGACATGAGGATTTTGTCTCCGTGCTCAAAAACTTGTCTGGGACAGGTAAATCGGGGCCAAAATCATGTAGTGTACACCCGGCTTTAGCCGTCCCGCATGCCAGTGCAGGAACCTGACGAGGCAGAAGGTTCCATGTGCGTATCCATTTCCCCACGCTTTCCTGCCCCTGACATACTTGCAGGGATAGGATCTCATTAATCCACAGGTAAGATGAATGGCGGCACTGTGTGTCTGAGTGTTGGGGGGAGGGGGGGACCAGAGGGGGGTAGGCAGAAGGGAAACGAGTCCCCGGCGGTCAGTGATGCAGTCAGCTAGGCACAAAGACTGTCTCAGTCCTCAGTCCTGCTCTCCCTCTCACAAACGGGCAAATGAAATGGATAAATACATACAGTGCATATCCTGCTTGGTCTCTGTATGCAGTCTTATATCATCATTAAGTATTTGAGACAGAGATCTAAATCTTCCCTGATCTTATGATCTTAAACCTTGTACAAAAATGGAAGAATTTAGTATTTGAAATTGTGATCTTCTTCTTGACACTTGTAGCGGTCGTGTCGTATTAGGGTTCCACGCACTGTTGTTCATGCGATATGGATGTATTTGCATATAAATGGCATGCTAAGTCAAAGGTCGTAGAGGTAGAGCATGTCAATATGGAGGGTGTAGATCTGGATACTACTAGATTGAAGCCTTGACTAAAGTGCACTTCAGTCTTCTGTGCCTGTCCCTTCTGTTTTGGCAAGGAAAAGGTGAAGGACCCAGGTGGATGAGTGCTAGTCAGTACCGCCTAGAAGCATGGTCAGGGACAAAGGGGAACTTCTGTGAGTTATCAAAATGCTCACTGAAATAGCCAGGCGAAAATGCATTACGAGACATTGGAATTGGAGTAAACACAAAAACAACATGTTATGTTGGACTCAATCATCAGACGAATCCAATTTGGTTCAGGGCCAGGTTGTCTTGGTTTTTAGACATACTGTACTAAAATAATGTGATTGAGGTATTGGGGATTTTTTTTTAACCAATTGTTATTGTTGGGGACTAATTACTTATTTTACAAATTAAAATGGCAGAGGGATTATGGGCAAATCCAATGACAAATGACCAATTATTATGACTTTCTCCATGGAATATTTGTGAAACGTATTAGTGAAACGTATTAGTGAAACGTATTAGTGAAACGTAGAAAGTGCCATGAGAAAACATGTGTATCTCCGTAAATCCTCTAGGACATCCACTTCATTCATTCCCAGAGTATTCTAAAGTCGTTAATAACGGAAAGGTCATCACTAGGACACAGATGATGAACCAACACAACCCACACAGACACCCGGGACCCCAGGTATGTGAGTCATGTAAGTAGAGCTTCAGAAGAGTCACTGGAGCTTTTACAGGTGGGATTGACTGGTTAAAGTCCCCTCTTCAATAACAACCCAAATAAACAGTAGTTCTTACATAATGCCTTTTTTTTTTAACGAAACAAACTATATGAAACGCATGTCATATATCCTGATTCATTTATCATAGTATTGACATTGCTAATGACCCGATGACAATGCGATCACGTGTGACAAGGGAATCTGGTTGCCTTCAGCTGTCTGCCTTGTTAAACAACTGTGATTTGAAAGGCCTCAGGCTGAAAAAGATGATCATGCTTATGTACAGTATAGTGCAGACATAGCATCTATAATAAATCACCAACATTTTGTTCCATTGGATTTCTAAAAGCTTATAAACATAGTGAATAAGCCATTCAACTGCATATTACGGCTATCTATTGCCCCTTCACACCAATTACTACGGATGACTTGGCAAGCATGAAGGCAATCGCATAGGATCTATACAGCATTATCCATGACCAATCATAGGATCTTTACAGCATTATCCATTACCAATCATAGGATCTTTACAGCATTAGCCATTACCAATAATAGGATCTATACAGCATTATCCATTACCAATCATAGGATCTATACAGCATTATCCATTACCAATCATAGGATCTATACAGCATTATCCATTACCAATCATAGGATCTATACAGTATAATCCATTACCAATCATAGGATCTATATAGCATTATCCATTACCAATCATAGGATCTATACAGCATTATCCATTACCAATCATAGGATCTATACAGCATTATCCATTACCAATCATAGGAGCTATACAGTATAATCCATTACCAATCATATGATCTATACAGCATTATCCATTACCAATCATAGGAGCTATACAGCATTATCCATTACCAATCATAGGATCTATACAGCATTATCCATTACCAATCATAGGAGCTATACAGTATAATCCATTACCAATCATAGGAGCTATACAGTATAATCCATTACCAATCAGTCTCAGTATCATGATGTATAGTTAAGCGAGGTCGAGGTGCTCAGATACCCTACATATCTAATGCTCTACTCTTGCTCATCTCCCCAGGGCTGAAAGAAATACCTCACTAACTTCCCAGCCATGATCCAACCAACCATGCGCTCCCAAAGAGACAAGCTTCTGCAGTCGAGAATACGATCAACAAATCTGGCCTATCAGATTCACGGGCTCTAATAAAAAAAACTGACAATGCAGTAATGATGTAACCACCCCACCCCTTAGTCGCCTGAGTTTGATTTATTAGGATCCCAATTAGCTGACGCCAATGGAGACAGCTAGTCTTACTGGGGTGCGGCACATGATGAAAAATAGATTACAGACAAATTACTTTACAATCTACATACGTTTAAAAACATTGACATGTAGTGTGTGTGTGTGTGTGTGTGTGTGTGTGTGTGTGTGTGTGTGTGTGTGTGTGTGTGTACACATAAACTCAGCAAAAAAAGAAACGTCCTCTCACTGTCAACTGCGATTATTTTCAGCAAACTTAACATGTGTAAATATTTGTATGAACATAACAAGATTCAACAACTGAGACATAAACTGAACAAGTTCCACAGACATGTGACTAACAGAAATGGAATAATGTGTCCCTGAGCAAAGGGGGGTCAAAATCAAAAGTAACAGTCAGTTTCTGGTGTGGCCACCAGCTGCATTAAGTACTGCAGTGCATCTCCTCATGGACTGTACCATATTTGCGAGTTATTGATGTGAGATGTTACCCCACTCTTCCACCAAGGCACCTGCAAGTTCTGGGACATTTCTGGGGGGAATGGCCCTTGCCCTCACCCTCCGATCCAACAGGTCCCAGACGTGCTCAATGGGATTGAGATCCGGGCTCTTCGCTGGCCATGGCAGAACACTGACATTCCTGTCTTGCAGGAAATCACGCACAGAACGAGCAGTATGGCTGGTGGCATTGTCATGCTGGAGGGTCATGTCAGGATGAGCATGCAGGAAGGGTACCACATGAGGGAGGAGGATGTCTTCCCTGTAACTCACAGCGTTGAGATTGCCTGCAATGACAACAAGCTCAGTCCGATGACACTGTGACACACCGCCCCAGACCATGACAGACCCTCCACCTCTAAATCGATCCCGCTCCAGAGTACAGGCCTCGGTGTAACGCTCATTCCTTCGACGATAAACGCGAATCCGACCATCACCCCTGGTGAGACAAAACCACGACTCGTCAGTGAAGAGCACTTTTGCCAGTCCTATCTGGTCCAGCGATGGTGGGTTTTGCCGGTGATGTCTGGTGAGGACCTGCCTTACAACAGGCCTACATGCCCTCAGTCCAGCCTCTCTCAGCCTATTGCGGACAGTCTGAGCACTGATGGAGTGATTTTGCGTTCCTGGTGTAACTCGGGCAGTTGTTGTTGCCATCCTGTACCTGTCCCGCAGGTGTGATGTTCAGATGTACCAATCCTGTGCAGGTGTTGTTACACGTGGTCTGCCACTGCAAGGACGATCAGCTGTCCGTCCTGTCTCCCTGTAGCGCTGTCTTAGGCGTCTCACAGTGCGGACATTGCAATTTATTGCCCTGGCCACATCTGCAGTCCTCATGCCTCCTTGCAGCATGCCTAAGGCACGTTCACGCAGATGAGCAGGGACCATGGGCATCTTTCTTTTGGTGTTTTTCAGAGTCCGTAGAAAGGTCTCTTTAGTGTCCTAAGTTTTCATAACTGTGACCTTAATTGCCTACCGTCTGTAAGCTGTTAGTATCTTAACGACCGTTCCACAGGTGCATGTTCATTAATTGTTTATGGTTCATTGAACAAGCATGGGAAACAGTGTTTAAACCCTTTACAATGTCACGTTCTGACCTTAGTTCCTTTTTTATGTCTTTATTTTAGTTTGGTCAGGGCGTGAGTTGGGGTGGGCATTCTATGTTGTTTTTCTATGTTTTGTTCTGTATTTATATTTCTATGTGTTTGGCCTAGTATGGTTCTCAATCAGAGGCAGGTGTCAGTTGTTGTCTCTGATTGGGAGCCATATTTAGGTAGCCTGTTTTCTATTGTGTTTTGTGGGTGGTTGTTTCCTGTGTTAGTGTTTGTACCATACGGGACTGTTTCGGTTTTCATTTATTCTCTTGTTCTTTTGTATTTTGTATTCATTCTCGATTAAATGATATTATGGATACGTACCACGCTGCATTTTGGTCCTCCTCTCCTTCCACCAACGAAAGCTGTTACATACAATGAAGATCTGTGAAGTTATTTGGATTTTTACGAATGATCTTTGAAAGATAGGGTCCTGAAAAAGGGACGTCTCTTTTTTTTGCTGAGTTTACATGAACAACTAGGGGACGTAAAATGGACACACTCTCTTCAGGGGATCATAAAAAAGGACACCCCTTTCCAGAGATGAAGACCCCAGACACGATGACATCACATAGCAATAATACAGTGATGCTTTGTGGGTAGTAAGAATATTGTTCTCATTTCTTACATTGCAGTGGGTAGGGCAATAATGGTCTAATAATGTATCTATACTGTACTGTATCAGAAACCCAATACACATAGGCCTACTGGTCTTCTGCATGGCTCAATGGCACAATGATGAGGCATGCTTGGAAGAACATGATCAGCAGCATGTCAACGCAAGAGAGTGACAAGGAACTGTGACCCCACAATTGATCTGCAGATACCCCCAACACACAAACACAAACCAGCTAAATCTTCCCCTATGACCCCAGAATGTTGATTCTCAAAACACGCTCAGCACCCTGCACTCATCCACACACACGTCCTTCCTCTAGCCAGGCTCAGAGAGACAGACAGTGATAACAGCACTGTCACACGTGGGAAATCAAATGCAGCTGGTCGCCTGGTCAACAAACGGAGGCTATCTGACGGAGACCAGATGGACAGAGACACCGAGGCACGGTGAAGATTGACTCTTTCCTGTATCTGGTCTGGAGGCCCTCAGGGCCAAACAGAAGTCTCATATAAAGTACTCGTACGCTGAACTCATATAGAAGTGATGTAAGCCTATAGAAGCAGATCTCATGTACAGTAAAGTACTTGCTTAATATCAACACTGTAAGGGCCTTGCAGAATAACCCATACACAGTGCCTATATAAAGAACTCGTATAGAAGTGGAACACAAAACTCGTATAAGGTGTGCTCATATGAATGTATATAGTGCTCATCACTGTAGCCTACTCAACATTGTAGTCTGTTACAAAAGAAGTTTGTTTGTGATCATGTACTGATGTCATATCTTAATTTGATCATCCTGTTGTTGCTCGAATTTTCTTACACAGCAGGAAATGCAAACTTGTAGTGTATTCAAGGTTTAAACGGCTTCTAAAGTTTCCACATAAATATGTCAGTCCTGATTAGCCCTAACGAAAAATGTATCAACTCCGACAAAAAATGTATATATAATATACATATCCACATATAGACTCTAAAAGGTGTTGAAAGTTTTCCACGGGGATGCTGGCTCATGTTGATTCCAATGCTTCCCACAGTTGTGTCAAGTTGGCTGGATGTCCTTTGGGTGGTGAACCATTATTGATACATATGGCAAACAGTTGAGGGTGAAAAAACTGGAAGCGTTGCAGTTCTTGACACACTCAAGCCAGTGCGCCTGGCACCTACTACCATAACCAATTCAAAGACACTTAAATATGTTGTCTTGCCCATTCGACCTCTGAACGGCACACGTACACAATCCATGTCTCAAGGCTATAAAATCGCTTCATCTACACTGATTGAAATAGTAGATTTAACAAGTGACATCAATAAGGGATCATAGCTTTCACCTGGATTCACCTGGTCAGTCTGTTTCATGGAAAGGGCAGGTGTTCCTAATGTTTTGTACAGTCAGTGTAAATATCCACATAATAATTGACATTTCCTGTTGCTGCAGGATTATTGTCCTGCTGTGAGAAACTGAGTCAAATTTAGACACTGCATCTGTACCGCTCATTGTGTCCAATGTTTACTTCACAAACGCTCTTGAATAATTTGCACAATTCAACAGTGGGAGTCAGTGTGGGGGGGTTTTTAAATTCAGAATTAGCTGTCTTCTGAGTAGTCTTGGTAGGCTATACAGCACATCAACTTAATTGACCAGGGGTTGGAGATGGGTAGGATCTAGCACTAGTAAAACAGCAGCATATGATTGTCTGTTATAAATGTTCAGTTAATCTGTCATTTCTTTGATGAGATATGGTAAAAAAATACAAAAGAAAAGAAAATGACTGCATTTTGGAAAGTCCAAAACCTATTGAAATTATAATGTCAGATCATCATCAGATATCATGGGCCCATTCTTATTCAAATTAGATACATTTGCAAGAAATGTGTCCAAACGTTTATCGTGGTAAAACTCTACAGGAGCATCTATCGAGGTGGACGCAACAGGTGGACACACGAGCTCCTGACCGATGGCGGGAATAAAACAACTGCGCAAGAAGACTTCATACCATGCAGATAGATGTATGAAATGTTTCACTTACACAAACGCATGGTAGATGAACGCCCAGGCTCGTGGTCTCTCCAGCACGTTGTACAGTAAATTTTGCAGCCTTCGGTAACGGACGTTTCTCCGGCCGCTCTGAGCGCTGTATATGAGCGGCTTCCCCAGCAGGCTGAGCCGGGCTCCCTTGTTTCCCCTCAGGCTCTCCGAACCCCCGGCACCTGTAGCACTGGAGGCCGACAGCAAACCGTCCCCAGCACTGGCGTTGTTCATCATCCTACGGCCGGACTCCACATCCTTCAAGTCATAGCCCTCGGCGCGGTGGCCCGGAGAAGTTTTCATCCAGAGCCCCGTGCCGCCTTCATCTCCGCTGTGGTTGCGGGGCATGGCATCACCGGGGCGGGCATGAAGTGCTGATGTGCAAAGGTCCTCTGGGGCATGTGTGGCTGTCTTGGAGGTGTAGATGTGGAGCTCTCTGAATGAACAACAAATTAAGTAATCCAGCTCCTTGGAGTTAGATATGAAACCATAGCCAAGGCACGCTGTTTAACGCGTCTGTGTTTTGAACGCCCTCTTTCGCCCTGTCAACCATCAGCACTCCACATGCAGTGTCGGGTTTTCCACAGCTGTGTGTCGCCTGCGCGTAAACGAAATGCACTAAGACCGCAATTCTTTAGTGGGCGCGTCTTGAGGTCTAGTTCCAACAAATTGTCACCACTATCCAAGGTAGTTTAAAGGGGAGTTGTAGTCAGCACGACACGGGTGAACGCACTCGGCTCGTATGGTTTTGCATAAACACACAGGAAGTGGATTTCTCTGGCGAAAGGCGACTTTCTCACCAGCGCGATGAGCTCAGCCTGTTGCTTCCAATATAAATGTCCGCGGCGGAGGCGCACGATGATGGCTGCGGCCAGCCGATACGGCGCATTAAATGCTAAAGAGAACGCACCACACGAATTGTTTCCAATTGAAGCATATGTCAACGTATTGATGACAATTCCATATCTTCAGATATTTTCGAGTCAGCATATCCTCGTGCTTGGAAACTGGTAGTATAATCTCAGCTAGCCGCGGAGTCCTTGGTGATTGAGTGATGTTTCATTGTCAATTGAGCGCTTGAAACACAAGTCGCACTGAAAACCACGATTTTATTCAGGTGGCACTCAATTTGCCTTTAGGCAAAAACGATGCAAATAACTAAAGTGAAAAAGTACGAGACGCATTTGAATGCTCTACCAAGTAGGCCTAGTCTATAGCTTAATGAATTTTCCATTCAGAAGTGAAAATATATTCCATTCGATGGAAAAATAAACCGCAAACGGTATGACATCTGTATAAAATATCTCGACTACAGTAGTTTACACAGATGAAAAAGTCGTTCTGAATTCTACCCGCCGGCGCGCCACCCAAAACGACATTAGACTATAGCAAAAATAATCATTATGAGCGTCTCGGGTTTATTAATAATTATGTGAAGAATTCCCACTTATTAATATCCCCTCTTCTCCCCTTCGCTTAGTTCTCTGTCTGCAGCTACTAACACCATGACCACGTGACATGGCCCGAAATAAAATCCCGAGACACGGCGCAGTATAATAACCCACACATTGGATAGGTTGTTACACCTTATACATTTCCCAATTACTAAAATCATAGACTTGGTTGATCTTCAAACAGAAATAGTTAACAAATTAATGAGGGGATGGAGAACTTGGTTAGTTCAATTTTGTTCAACCAAAAACAGACAGATCCATTGTTCATTCTTACTGAATGGTCGATGCTGCAAAATGTTGTTTTGCTGTAAAACGGTTGCCTGTAGAGGAAGTTGTGGCATGTGGCTTATTATTCTCTCATTCAGTGAACACACATTTCCTCTTGTCTATACCGCAAGTGCTGTAGAAAGGCAGTCGCTGTAGTATTCAATACTGCAATAGCACTTCTCAGAACAAGAACATGCTTGTCTGTGGCCTGGTCTCAGATCTGTTTGTGCTCTTGCCAACACTCAATTACTCATTGACAGGCCTAACACAATGAAGTTAGCATGATAGCACATTAAGACCGGGTGGCAAGTAGCCTAGCGGTTGGGCCAGTAACAGAAAGGTTGCTGGTTCGAATCCCTGAGCTGACTAGGCAAGGCGCCCTAATTCCTCTTTTAAGTCTCTCTGGATAACAGCGTCTGTAAAAATGTAGGTTACTATAGAGCTTATTCAATATGTTTCGTCATCATGTAGGCCGTTGGACATACTGTATGTAAGTGCTGACCATGCAGGGACAACACTCGTTTTGATGGCAGAAAGATAATTAAATGACATAAAGGAGAGAGGGGACAATGGAGGATATTCTCTGGATGACAGCAGGCTCTGTCGTAAGATGAGAGCCTGTACACGATAGCACCCTGTCAAAGAGTGTGTGTGTGTGTGTCTGTGTCACCTAACTACATAGCTCTGACCCATAGACAGGTCTGCACACAAATAGATCTCTCTACTAGAGGTTAGCGCATCTGTCCTTCCAATACACCCTCTCCAGAATTGCATACAGTATATCAGGTGCGGACTGGGACTAGAACTCAGCCCTGACATTTCTAACACACCGGTCCATTTATTCCCTTGAGGCCCCCATTATTAGCCAGATAATGATCATTTTGCGCAAAATACCCAAGTTAGACAGGCCCACTGGGCTACAAATTGACCAGCCCATCTGGCATTTGCCAGAAATGCCAGAAGGCCAATCCGTCCCTGCAGTTTATGATGGGCAAACAGAGATAAACTCCATCCGTACACTGATGATCCTCTGACAAAACTACACCATCTGCTGGTGAATACTGGTTAGTTACTCAGTAGGTAATTATATTGCACCGTCTCGGAAACCATCATTGTCCCCCACAAAGAATTCGGCGAGGGGACTGTCGATCTGTCTCCATCCGTTTGTTAAAACGTTCATACGTTAGTCACATGCGGTATCTCAGACAGCACTGGGCCGATTCTGACGAAACTTGGGTGAATGATGCATCTTGCCATAAAGAGCCGGCCTTGTTTTGACGTCCTTGTTTTGAAGTGACATGAATTTACTGAAACTGTTTTCTGGCTGTTTGTTTGACTATATTCTTGAATACCGCAATTCAGACACTCTGCACCAGTTACGACACAGTAGGATGGTGTTTCAATTATGCATGGGAAGTGGATTGTGTCATTTAAACTAAACTAAGCGATACAATCAATGCATTCTTTCTTGGCAAATGATTTCAACCGAAACTCAGTATGCTGTAAATGCATCCCTTTTTTTCTGAATCTACAGTTATCGTTGCAACTGGGATATGGGGTGCACCAGTTCCCTGTGCCAAGCCCAATTTCCTGTACCTTCTGAGGGCCCCTTACTCCTAAGAAGGTGTCAGTAGATGGTTCTTAAAGCTGTATATACCCCAGTACTGTACATGCAGTGAAAACTCAACATATGTCAACAATTCAAAACCCTCAAAGCAGAGTGCACACAGATCTAACATCAGAGAACCCCGAACCTGAATCTTAACATTCTCCATTTAGGAGGATTCGAAGTATCTGACCCTGTGTGAGTGGTTAGAGGGAACATCTACTCACTCCTCTGAACACGTAATCCAACGGGAGGATGCTTGATGCAGAATGGAGGCTAGCTGGGCTGTTCCCAAACTATTACCCCCTCAATGCACAGAACAAAAGAGGAAGTCGACATGAAGAGAACAAACATGATGAAAATAATGAACGTGATTATATTTCAGTTTTTTCTCCGTGCGTTCTATTACTGATGAACCATAAAGATCATCATCATTTGGCCCTTAATGGAAGAGGTCACTTCCTGGAAGCTGGAAGACAAGTAATCTTGACTGTATTATACTGTATGTTCTCTGGTCCTCACACACACACACACACACACACACACACACACACACACACACACACACACACACACACACACACACACACACACACACACACACACACACACACACACACACACACAGAGGTCGTGAGCTCTGATCCAGTGACAAGGGGCAGTGGCTAGATTGCCTGCAGATGTTGTTTCGGGGGGCCCTCTTCTTTCTTAACGAGAGGATGTGGAACATAAATCTCCGGGGTCCATGTTGCCATGTGTCCTATAAGAGATCAAACGAGAGGGCATTTTGGTACAACTTCCCCTTTCAGTGAGAGAAACCAACGTAGTCAGGGATGAAGGAACTGTTTGAAGGAACTATTTTACGGAGTCAAAGCTGTCCTGCAGAGTTGAAAGTTGAAAACTTTCGTAGACTTGTTTGCGCCAATATTTGACTTACTCCACTTCTCCCCCAAAATACTTGCGTTTCACTTTTTAGGTAAAAAGATGTGGTCATAGAAAGTAAATGTGCTTTTCATATTCCGAGGGAACTCTCACACACCAAAGACAACAGCGAGAAAAGGGGACACCCTTCCTTGTAATGTTACAGATGATTAAGGACCGACTGATTGGGTGGGGACTGGCAGAACTACAGCGCGCCTTGTGCCTTTTTTATTCTTTAAAACATTGACTTTGTGGTGTTGCCATGATAGTACAACAATAAAACGTCATTTATCAGTGTAGGTACTCGGTATAGAGAAGGGGGAAGACACGCTATTCCCCTTAGGAAAGGAGTAGTGTAGCAACCGTAAGCCAACACCTAGCGAGTGGGTTAAGAGGGTCAGACCTCTTGCTGTAATGGTTAAGGCGTTGGCTTGATAGTCGCTAGACCTGGGTTTGAGTCCCGGTCAGGGATACCCCCTGAATTTGCTACAACATAGCTCCATGGATGCTTTCCTTGACACTGGCACTTAATTGACCCATTTTTTTCAGTTGAAGAGGATCAGCTTGAACAAAGTGAGGTGTACAATCACTGATCTACAAATAGTATTCCCTGCCACATGATAAGCTTTGTGCAATTAAGATTCGTAGAGCTACGCCTCCCCTGGCTTTGCGACTCCCCCCCCCCCCCCCCCCACCAAACACTCAAGCACAACCACATTGATTGAAGACAGCTTATGTCAATAAAATAACATTTCCTAGGATTTTCTACCTTCAGCAACCCTAGTGGATAAAATCAAATATAAAACTTGTCCTAATGATGACATCCTTGAGACGACACAGAGTCAAAATGTGAACGGGAAGTGCGTCACAAATGAGGTATAATTTGACTGACATTATTTGGACATGGTCATTTGCAATTCTAGCTTTTGCGAATTCCTTCCATGTTTGTCTTTGTAATGCTTAATTTGTCCGAATTTGGAGTCTCCACGACATTAGTCCTGGATTTGGTAAGATCTCAGTTGATTCTGAGGTCTTTCTACTTTCATGTGTAGGATTCAAATGTTGGCCTGTTTTTGTAAGCTACACTGATACTGTGCTTGTTCTCTCTCTCTCCCTCTCTCTCTCTGTCTCTGTCTCTGTCTCTGTCTCTGTCTCTCTCTCCCTCTCTCTCTCTCTCTCTCTCTCTGTCTCTCTCTCTCTCTCTCTCTCTCTCTCTCTCTCTCTCTCTCTCTCTCTCTCTCTCTCTCTCTCTCTCTCTCTCTCTCTCTCTCTCTCTCTCTCTCTCTCTCTCCCTCTCTCTCTCTCTGTCTCTGTCTCTGTCTCTGTCTCTGTCTCTCTCTCTCTCCCTCTCTCTCTCTCTCTCTCTCTCTCTCTCTCTCTCTCTCTCTCTCTCTCTCTCTCTCTCTCTCTCTCTCTCTCTCTCTCTCTCTCTCTCTCTCTCTCTCTCTCTCTCTCTCTCTCTCTCTCTCTCTCTCTCTCCTTGGGAGTTCTGTGAAGCTGCTTTGCTAAGATGCCTATCTGAGGAGACTGACAGAGGGCATGGCGGGGTTGAGTCTGTGGGACCAGAGAAAATATTAGTTTTCCCACAAGCAAGCAAGAAGATAGGCTTATACCCATAGCAACAGATACAACTTATTTTAGAGAGCATTTTCATTTTGACATAATGTACCAAGGTAATTGTGGGTTAAGAGCAATCTAGGCTGGCAAAATACACTTTTATGTAATCTAGGTTGGAAAATACACTTTGAATATGTTTTGGAAGCAGATGGGGTCAAAAAGTATTTGAAATCTTTCAAACACTTAAGGCTCTATTCAATCCGTAGCACTAAAGAGACGCTTTATAGCGCGATTGACAATTAAAGGCAATGTTCCCACGGTCGCTGAGACTGCATTCATGGTGAACACTGCATATAGTGCCGTCGGAAAGTATTCAGACCCCTTGACTTTTTCCACATTTTGTTACGTTACAGCCTTAATCTAAAATGGGTTAAATTAAAAAAAATCTGTAGCAATCTACACACAAATGTAGCAAATTTATAACAAATAAAAAACTGAAAAACCTTATTGACGTAAGTATTCAGAACTTTGCTATGAGACTCGAAATTGAGCTCAGCTGCGTCCTGTTTCCATTTATCATCCTTGAGATGTTTCTACAACTTGATTGGAGTCCGCCTGTGGTAAATTCAATTGATTGGACATGATTTGGAAAGGCACACACCTGTTTATATAATGTCCCACAGTTAACAGTGTATGTCAGAGCAAAAACCAAGCCATTAGGTCAAAGGAATTGTCCGTAGAACTCCGAGACATGATTGTGTCGAGGCACAGATCTGGGGAAGGGTACCAGCACATTTCTGCAGCATTGTAGGCCCCCAAGAACACAGTGGCCTCCATCATTACTAAATGGAAGAAGTTTAGAATCACCAAGACTCTTCCTAGAGCTGGCCGTCTGGCCAAACTGAGAAATTGGGGGAGAAGGGCTTTGGTCAGGGAGATGACCAAGAACCCAATGGTCACTCTGACAGAGCTCTAGAGTTCCTCTGTGGAGATCGGAGAACCTTCCAGAAGGACAGCCATCTCTGCAGCACTCCACCAATCAGGCCTTTATGGTAGGGTGGCCAGATGGATGACACTCCTCAGTAAAAGGCACATGACAGCCCGCTTGGAGTTTGCCAAAAGGCAAATAAAGACTCTCAGACCATGAGAAACAAGATTCTCTGGTCTGATGAAACCAAGATTAAACTCTTTGGCCTCAATGTCAAGCATCACGCCTGGAGGAAACCTGGCACCATCCCTACGGTGAAGCATGGTGTTGACAGCATCATGCTGTGGGGATGTTTTTCAGTGGCAGGGACTGGGAGACTAGTCAGGATCGAGGCAAAGATCAACGGAACAAAGTACAGAGAGATCCTTGGTGAAAACCCATTCAAACTTCTCTGGAGAGACCTGAAAATAGTTCTGCACCAACACTCCTCATCCAACCTGACAGAGCTTGAGAGGATCTGCAGAGAAGAATGGGAGAAACTCCCCAAATACAGGTGTGCCAAACTTGTAGCGTCATACCCAAGTAGACTCGAGACCGTAATCACTGTCAAAGGTGCTTCAACAAAGTACTGAGTGAAGGGTCTTATGTAAATGTGATATTTCATTATTACATTTTTTTGTTGAAATTATCAACAATTTCTTAAAAGCTGTTTTTGCTTTGTCATTATGTGGTATTGTGTGTAGATTGATCAGGAAAAATATATATTTAATCATTGTTAGAAGAAGGCTGTAACCTAACAAATGGGGAAAAAGTCAAGGGGTCTGAATCCTTTCTGAAGGCACTGTATGTCCGCTCAATCGGAAATGACCTTAACATTTTTACGTGGATCTTCCGCAATACCTCCGCGATACGGATTGAATCCAGCCCTTAGTGTTTGCTTTAGCCTGCCTGGATTGTCCGATGGGCGGGTTTTGCAATTTTGTGAATTGGTTCCATTCTATCAATTAAGCCCAGTTGAAGTATTTCAAATGATTTTAAATAGGACTTGAACCCAGGTATGGTATGAGGAGAGGGTTGACAGTGGAACAAGAACAGCAGACAGGAGGGACAATTCTTCCACACATTCTTTTTTATTTGTAAATAATAAAAATGAACTCTTTTTTTTAAATATAAAACATACACATCATTTGAGCCACACCTGTTATACCAAACAAGAAATGCTGCAGTGAATACTTTTTAATCTGATCATTTTCTTTTATAGTTGTTGTTTCAGTGGAACACATAAATTGTAAACAATCAGCATTTTTTTTCTCTCCTAATAATACTGACAAAATAAAAAGAATAACTCACTAAACATAAAACAAAAAAAATTGACGTTTTTATAAATGGGGTTTTACATGGCTGGGGTCATAGGTCGTAGGTTGTAGGTTTCAAAGCATGGAGAGAGAGGTGTAGTGATGACAGCTTTTGCAGATAATATGGCCTGATACCCTAGTACACTCAAGTGTGGCGATTTCGGACTATCCCCTGAAGCCTTGTAGTGAAGTAGTGTCCCTTTGTGACTTTCTAAGTCCAATCGTAGTCTTTAGGAACTTGACAATGTCCCCGTAATCTGACTTGGCCCCTTTCGTAAATATCACTAAACCATTTGGTTGGTTGAAAAAATATTTACAATATACCTAAATTACTTTCGTTACATTATACTCTAAATAATTGGTGTAATATATGTATCCATATATCTTATTACATCATTATGTTCAACATAACTATACTTTGTATATAAGTTGATCTGATTTATACATATTTAACCATGTAGTCTCAGCCCCATAGAGGTAAACTATGTGTACAGTAACAGTAGATTTGAAAGAATGGGCGGTGAGGACTGCTTAGTACAACAGTACAGCACGGGTTCAATAGCTTTAAAAAAAGACATCAACATAATCTCGGTTATCAGTTGGTTTCGAAACATTCAGCACCGGAATGAAGGATGTGGACTAGACTTGACTGCAGCTGATCATTTTGAATGTCTTCGCGTGATGTGAATGGCTTCGGTTTCTCTTTATATTTAAGTACGAGCAAACTGTACAAGTGCATGCAACATACAAGCGGGCCTACGGTATGTGGAACTAACACATATCTAGTTCAGTTCAATCTTTTTTTTTCCCAGTATCGTTTTTGTTTTACAAAATGTGCATGCAGCTTGGAACAGGTCCGAGTCATGCTGGTCACGCCCCCTTTGGTGTGGCAGGAGTCAGCGGGCCTGACGAAGGATGAGCATTGGTGTTCCTGTCCTGAAAGTTCAATCTGATGGGTTACTTTTCACATTCACAAAGATGCAGAAGGGAAATTTGAGCAACTGATGTTTTTTGTTTTTCCAAATAATCGAGACAAAGAAGAAATTAAATGAAGCAAAAAATGTACATTTGCAAGCAGTATTTTTTATATTTTTTTCATTCACTTTTTGCCGCAAAAAAAATCAAGCTTATTGTGCTTGCGTTTTTGAATCTCAAAATAATGTAAACTGAAGTTTCGGATAAAACCCATAAACATGTGCTGGGATGAAGGGAAGGATATTCCAGGAAAACAGCTAAATGAAATTTCTCGTGATTGTGGACAAAGATACGTATTTTTTTACAGTGACTTGTTGACACCCTAGTGATAGTCCAAAGTGAAATGTATAATTATATTTAATGGTCAACCTCCTTGGAGGTCTAATATACATCTATACAAAGACAACTGGGTTGGACTTTTTGTAGGTGACTGAATGAAGAAAAGAAGATTGTAATCCCACACTAATCTCATCGTCAAGTGTAAAAATCGTAACTTAAGATGTGTCACTGAACAGTCCCCTGCATCTCATTGCAGACACTTTAGTTAATTTTCTCTATGACGTATTTTTTCTTTGTCTTTTTATTCTTCTCCATGCATACATCAGACAACGCATCGTAAACCTCATACTCATCATAAAAACATTGTTGTGCCATAAGTAACAAACGGAGGAGAAAAAAGTCAAACGTACCAAAGACAAAAACGAGAGAGCGGCTTGGACCAGCCATGGTAAACATATTGAAAACAAAAAATGATATTTGACAGAGAAGGACCAGTAATGTGAATCCACAAAGTCTAGGCACCAGAAGGAGACCCCTGCTTGCCCGGACCGACCCCACCCAGAAGCACTCTGACCTGGGGGCCGAAGTGCTGGCAGTCTGTTTGGGGGCCGGATGGGGGCCACTGCGGAGAGGACATTATGGCACCCCCTGAGGAACAAGGAGGATGACACCTCTGTCTTGGGTCCATACATTCCGACGCTAACATACATTTCTTTGTTTATTGATGGTTTGAGTAAAAACTACCACCCTGCTTCCTTTCACATTTAAATTTCTACTTAGTTTCTTCAATGAATCGAGTGTCTTCTTACCGCTCGACTCCAGTACAGCCTTACCTAGCTACCAAACATTGTTTATTACCGACAGCCCTAGTTCTTAGATTACAACCGCGAAAAAACGATGACGAATTCGTTACTGGAATGGAACACTGAAACCTTACGCTCTCTAAAACAAACAAACAAATTAAACGATGCCAGGAGTGATTGTCAGATCTCAACAAAGCTTTTTTTTTATCATTGTGACTCTGTTTCTTGATTGTTGTTGTTCTAGAATAATTTTTGTCCGTTAATCTCTAAAGTGACGTTAATTCGTTTCACAAAGCGGTAGGCTAGCCATAGTCCCATTGGTCCATTAAGATTGGTAGCTGTAGTCCTATTGGTCCACTAGGATCGGGTGCCTGGTGGGCCCGAGGAGCTGTCCAATGACGACTGGGAAGCACGTCGAGTCAGGGAGGCTAGTGTGGGGTCCACTAAGGAGGAGGGTGGGAACAACTTGTACCAGCCAATCACTGTGCTCGTTAAGTCTAGTTCCTCCAATAGGATTTGTGCAACTCCCATGAAGCTTTTGTGGTCCATTCGTCCGTAGTCTCCCCAGACGATCACCTGAAGGAGAAAAAAAGACCCCCAAAAAAGATTAAAACCTTTACAGCTTAAATGGTTAAATAAAGGTTAAATTAAATTGAAATTAAAATAGAAAAATGGTTTTAATATTATTCAGGGGATGCATTTATTTAATTATTTAATTCAAATGTGATTGAACTTTCTTTATGAAACAAGGCACGTTTTGACCCTCACCTGTAAGACTTTCCCCTGTGGGCTCTCCTCGAATTGCAGCGCTTGCTGGTACAGCGGGTCGAGCGTTTTCCGTGCAATCTTGGTTTTCTTTTTGGCTACATACGCTCCATTATTCAACAGATAGACCTTGACGTATGGAGCTGACGAAAGAAAGAAAGAAAAAAAGAAACAAGAGGCAGATAAGGATAAGGATAAGGATACTCAATTGTGGTTCTAAACATGGTCCGATTGAATTGTTTTCTCTAGGTGGGCGATTACATGGACCCAGATAAGACTACTCCTGGATTAAAAAGCACTTTCAATGGACTTGGGCGCTACCACCAGTGTCTCACCAGGGAGGGATTTGGATCCAGGCTTTTGTACAAGGCCCCGAGCTCTGATCACCTCCACCTCCAGCTGGCCCTTCTTGTCCATCATCCCGATCTGAATATCACCTGGGAGGAAGAAGAAGTAGAACGAGTTGACCAAAGATGGTGGATAAATGAAGATGTCCGACTCAGGCCGTTCACTATACATGATTTTTTCATAGTTCCGGCTTCCTATATGCACCAATGCGATAGCATCTGATGTCTCGCCTTCTGTTTTGTCTCTGGTTGACTAAACAGGAACTGGATTGAACCAATCAGAACAGGTAGGAGATAAGAGGGATGTTCGAGCAGATCGCGTGATGGTCACCGTCGTGTTTTGCATTATGGGTATAAACATTTCCAAAAATCATGTGATCAAAGGTCATGCAGTTTTTGATGAAGACGCCTTCAAGTCGCTGCAGTTGCTTCTCACCAACTGCACCATGCAGTCATCACCTGCATTGTTGGAGGCACTATTTGTCAACCAATCATTAGGGTGTTTTTGTTTGATGAACATGGCCAAAGACGTGCCTAAAACAGGAACCAAATTTACCCCGGTTCTAAAGCTACAAATGAAAGTGATATTTGAGACCGCTCTCTAACCAATTAATTGTACACATGTTTTGTTTTCAGTTTGTGAGTGTGTGATAAAGAGGGGTATAGAAAAGTTAATTTCGACATAAAGATTTTGTTTTTATAAACAATAGCAGCTATGTTGACACTGCTATGTTGATCTGAGCCTTCCTGTTGGAAAACCACTACAGTGTCTGACTTTTGGCTGTCACAGATGCACCTCCCCCGACTACAGTCGGCTTTGTTAGGCTTACTGCTCGAACACACCTAAGGTCATAAAATAGGAAGCAGTAAGAAAAGTTGGCAATTGAGTTTCTCAAGAGGGAAGTTAGAAGGATATTGAGTTATTGAGGTAATACGGAGACAGAAGAAAGGAAGCTATGTGAATCAATGAAACTGATTTAATATCAAGTTATCAATTGGGGAAGAGTCACAGAGGAACTACGATAGGGCAAAAACATGATGAATAGACAGAATAGAATAGGGGGATATTTACTCACCTATGGCAGGTGTGGCAAGCGTTTGTCTGCCCACCAGCTGGGCAGGACCCAGGCCATCCAGGAAGTCGCTGAACTGGTTGCCTGGCTGTCCCAGACGCACCCCACCGAAAAGCAGACTAGAACAGAGGAAGAACACAGTCAATATACAACTAATTACCGTATATAACCTATGGGTCCTAGGTTATATTATCTATCGAATTTACTGCAATAATGCTGAATTACTGAGTTGTTTACTTTACAGTGAATGTCAATACATGTAACATTGGAAAAAACATTTGTACCCATAAACAGAAAGAGGAAGAAAGTGACGAAGAGAGAGGGGTAGAGGGAGGAAAAGGAGAGAGACATACAGTATACAGAGAGAGCTAGCGAGAGAGAGAGAGAGAAATACAGAGACAGAGAGATGAATATATATAGAGAGAGAGAGTCTGTATTTTGGAGATACTGACTTTCCCTCGGAGTTGCAGCTGTTCATGGTGCCGTTGGTGGACTCTTTACTGGACTGTCGACTCATGTTCCTGGTCATCTCTACAGCCATGCCCGTCTCTGTGCTCCTCTGGATGGATGCACCTTTCTCCTTCTTCCCCTTCCCCTCTGGTACCGGAGAGGACAAAATATACACAATGGAGAGGATAGCTAAGGCTAATGGCTAAGTTAGCACGGCTCATCTACTGTCTTCCTGAGACCTGAAGTCCTTTCTTCCAGGCCTTAGTTTTTCTGGGTCAGCGCTAAACAACACAACTCTCGAGGATGAACACATTTAGGCCAGAAGGCTATATTTCGTGGTCCTCTTGAGAAAAACCAGGTGTGGTGCCATGTATTCCTAGCTGCCTCGTCGTCATGATAGGACACAGTGACAGAGCTGGGGAACCATGTTACATCTCAGAGGACAAAGGACACAAAAGAGAAGTTGAAAGAACCGGGAAGTCAAAGAATCCTTTTCTGTCATTGTGTTTTCACAAATCACAGCTGAACAATGGGTTGTTGAGATGTTTAGAGAGAAAGAACAACATGTGTCGTTATTTCAAGGTTCCATCCCTCGTCACGTCAACACAACCAACCTAATACAGACAATGGCGTACCGTACAGTCAATCCTAAAGAACGATACAGTAGTACATGATGATAATACGCAGGTTGATGTCTATTGTCATGAATCTTTCCCTGGAGGCAGAACTGAGCGATTCCCGCTAGACGCTAGCCAGCTGCAAAGTCAAAATGTTCATGATTTTTTTTGTGTGTTTTTTGGTCTTAATTTAAGGTTAGCAGTGTGGTTAAGGTTAGGGTTAAGCTTAGACCTAGGCTTAAAATCTGATTTTATGGCTTTATGGCTATGCCAGCTAGTGACCACTCTGCAGAGCTGCCTCTAGAACAAGATTCATGACAAAGAACGCTAAACTTAAATGAATTGTAGTACAGCAAGAATCACCAGTATCAACCATAAAACAATATGAAAGCATTCAAGCTTGAAAAATGTAAAAACAAGTCCTCCTTACCTTCTTGCTCTCAACCAAACATGAATTCTATGATTTTGTCAGCAAAGAGGGCAACTATCACACAGAACACCAATCGTACTGCTATACTATATAACAATGGGGAGAGAGGAGAGAGGCACGGAGAGACCCCCCTAGGCCCTAGTTTCCTTTATAATGGCTTTTTATGTCAGCTACAAAAAGGAGCGCAAAAAAACAAGAGGAAGGGAGTGCAGTTGGAGCCTTTCAACTACCTTTCTCTCGGTCTCTCTGCTTCCTCTCTCTCCCCACCCTACAGTGAGTCCAGCCAGGCTGAGAAAGAGTCTTTCTGACTGAAAGCTTGGCCGCAGCGGGTGTCATCTAGAGTTGAAACATGTTGTTTTGAAACTCTTTATAACATGTTTTTTGTGGGTTGCATTCGAATTCCAGCATCAGGACATTTTGGTGCGCGGTAAACGTAAACAAAAGGTCAAGAGTCAAGAGTGATTCTTGTTTTTTTACTCTTATTCAGATGAAAGTGCTATAAGGTAGTTCAGGTCCCTCTTAACCCTAAAAACATCTGAGAACTATCATGTCATGGCCACTTGCTGATAGTCCGTAATGTCTAATTTTTACTGTCTGTAATGTCCAATTGTTAAATGTCTGTCTACCACCGTCTTGTAAATGTAAACCGTAAATCAAATCAAAATACCAGAGCCACATTTTCAAATCACAACCATCCCGAGCGTCTCCTTCAATAGGGTGAGGGTCAGTTTTGACCTTTGAACTCACCCGGGCCGACGATCTGCGACGTGCTGCGACTACGTCTGTTGGAGACGATGGAGACCACCCTGGCACTGAGGCTGGAGCGTCTCTTCTTGCCACCCATGCCCACCGTGCCCAGCGCCGTATCCGATTGGCTGCCGTCGGTACGCTCTGACGCGTAGATCTCACCGCTCACGCTTGTGCTCTTCAGCATGGTCCGGCCTGGCGCCGCACGAACCTGCCGACTAGAGGGAGAGAGAGGAGAGTAAAAGTTAAATCTGGAGTCACAGTCTTGAGATATGAAATGAGTAGAGGAACTTATAACATAAGGGGTTACCTTCACTTTAGTGGGTGAAAACACAGCATTCTAATAAACTTCAATAATTGATAAGGATTTTATACAGTATGATATGAGGCATACAATGATTGGTGAGTGATTGTAATGAGTTTATATGATATTGATGATATCATCATCAATAATATTGATGACACAAGAAAGCCTGAACAGACTCCAAAAGATCTCAAAACTAAAAAATGATCTCAATGATCTCAAATTATCAAAAATTTCCAAATACGCTTCCAAAATCCCACACAATTCAGCAATATGCCTTCTGTGTCCAATGTCCATCATTGCCGGTCTTTTGTAATGGTCGATAACACTGAAATATAATTAAAACACATTACAATGTATTATATATCAGTGGAGGCTGGTGGGAGGTGCTATAGGAGGATGGGCTCATTGTAATGGCTGGAATGGAATCAATGGAAGGTATCAAACATATATATATATATGTGTCTCTTTTGTAATATAAATTAGTCTCTCAGTCTCAGCCAAAAGCCTTAGCTGTTCAGGCTTCTTCTGCTCAGACAGGCCAACATACAGCAGGGACTGATGAAACTCGGTGCTCTGTGGCGCTTTCTAGGGGTTCGGAGGAGCTGGTGCATGTCCATCCCCTCTAAAGGGGTCGGGGTGCTGCAGGAGAGCCCCGCCACACTGACCCCATCCCGCATACCCATCGTGGACCCTCTCCAAGTGACCAGGGGGCTAGGGGAGGGGTAGGTTGGCCTGGGGCCTCTCCTCAGCCCCGTGGAGGGGGGTGATGAAGGGGCAAGGGCCGGCGGTGGGGTAGGGAGGAGGGTACTCCAGCTCAGAAGAGGTCCAGAAGGGGTCTGGACAGCGGGAGCACAGGACGCATGCCAGGAGAGATCTGAGATACACACTGACATACAAACACACAGAGGCACAGGACACAACAACGAACATTGACACACACAACAATGACAGACACACAACCACATGCACAACATTAAATCAAGCCAAATAAACAAGGAGACTATATCACATATGATGTTGTATGTCAGCACAAATTACCAAACACATTTCCCCGCATTGAACAATTAAGCCATACACTGAAATTGAATAATGGGACTGATAGAATATAGCAGCCTCAGATGGAGAGAAGAAGAAGGAGGATTGAGGAAGATGGGAGGATATAAAGGGACAAGGTAGAGTCAGAGGAGTCCATAACGTCCACACCTCTTCTCATAGGCAGCTAAGTCTCATAATCAAGCACCTCCAAACTGACTTCGGGACAGTCATCAATATACTGTATGCATCCAAGCATCTCCATCAAAACACCTCCACATTGACCTGGGGCCTTTCTACTGTGCCGTTTTAAAAAGACATAACGTTAGCCATCGGGAACTACAAAAGTTGTGCTACTTTTCTCAACAACATTGATGCCCTGAATCCAGCAGGCGGTATCGACAGATCAGTTGGAAAAAGGGATGGGCTACATTCTGCACATAACAAGCTCAGTGTGAACCGGAGTGACTTGACACAATGTTGGCCAAACAAGATGTACAGTGCCTTGCAAAGGTATTCACCACCCTTGGCGTTTTTCCTATTTTGCTGTATTACAACCTGTAATTTAAATGATTTTTTATTTGGATTTCATGTAATGGACATACACAGAATAGTCCAAATTGGTGAAGTGAAATGAAATGAATGACTTGTTTCAGAAAATAAAATAAAATTTTTAAAATGAAAAGAGGTGCATGCATATGTATTCACCCCCTTTGCCATAAAGCCCCAAAATAAGATCTGGTGCAACCAATTACCTTCAGAAGTTACATAATTAATTAAATAAAGTCGACCTGTGTGCAATCTAAGTGTCACATGATCTCAGTATATATACACCTGTTCTGAAAGGCCCCAGAGTCTGCAACACCACTAAGCAAGGGGCACCACCAAGCAAGCGGCACCATGAAGACCAAGGAGCTCTCCAAACAGGTCAGGGACAAAGTTGTGGAGAAGTACAGATCAGGGTTGGGTCATAAAAAAATATCCAAAACTTTGAACATCCCACGGAGCACCATTAAATCCATCATTAAAAAATATATATATATGTCACCACAACAAACATGCCAAGAGAGGGCCGCCCACTAAAACTCATGGACCATGCAAGGAGGGCATTAATCAGAGAGGCAACATAGATAACCCTGAAGGAGCTGCAAAGCTCCACAGCAGAGATTGGAGTGTCTGTCCATAGGACCACTTTAAGCTGTACACTCCACAGAGCTGGGCTTCACGGAAGAGTGGCCATTGCTTAAAGAAAGAAATAAGCAAACACAGGGACTGGGAAACTAGTCAGGGACTGGGAAACTAGTCAGAACTGAAGGAATGATGGATTCTGCTAAATACAGGGAAAACAGGGAAAATACAGTTTCAATCTTCCAGAGATTTGAGACTGGGGTGGAGGTTCACCTTCCAGCAGGACAATGACCCTAAGCATTCTGCTAAAGCAACACTCGAGTGGCATAAGGGGAAACATTTAAATGTCTTGGAATGGCCCAGTCAAAGCCCAGACCTCAATCCAATTGAGAATCTGTGCTATGACTTAAAGATTGCTGTACACCAGCAGGAACCCATCCAACTTGAAGGAGCTGGAGCAGTTTTGCCTTGAAGAATGGGAAGAAATCCCAGTGTCTAGATGTGCCAAGCTTATAGAGACATATCCCAAGAGACTTGCAGCTGTAATTGCTGCAAAAGGTGGCTCTAAAAAGTATTGACTTTGTGGGGATGAATAGTTATGCATGCTCAAGTTTTCAGTTTTTTTGTCTTATTTTTTGTTTGTTTCACAATAAAAAATATTTTGCATCTTCAAAGTGGTTCTTCAAAGAGGCATGTTGTGTAAATCAAATGATACAACCCCCCCAAAAATGTATTTTAATTCCAGGTTGTAAGGCAACAAAATAGGAAAAATGCCAAGGGGGTGAATACTTTCGCAAGCCACTGTAGCTACAAACAAAATGGAGTTAAATGGTTACAGTCTGCCGTGAAGCGTTCACCCATGTATATGGTACCTGGATATACAACGCTCTCTATAGAACTACCAAAGGAAAGTCCTTATTTCCAGCGTGTGACTCCAATTGTTGGCCAGTACATGCTGTAACTGTATGTTTTGTATCCGCCATGACTACAGACAGTGGGGACACGCCCGACACAGCTCTGAGAGGCTCCACCAAACGCTAACACGCAGCCGGGCCAGTGCGTAGCAAGGAACAGCCGGCGACCTGCCACTGACAACCGACCCATGCGCTTCTCTCTCGCTCTCCACATTCAACGAGAGACAGACAACAACACAGTTGTGCGAGGCACTGGTAGGGGCATCCTCGGCCATGGAGGGAGCATCTAAGTCCCTGGCGGTGCCGGGAAATGTAGGCGTTCAGCAGTGAACTCCTTTGAATCTGCTGGGGACTTCCGTGCTATTAAGTGATTCATCTGTGACATGTCCGTAGTTGTCACGGGAAAAAGTCTGATGGATACCTTCATTTGTGAAAAATATATTGAACTTGATGCAGCTAAAGAAAGGAATATTACTCTTCATTAAGAAATAACTAAATCTGACCAAGTGCCTTGAACTGAATAAGGATTCCATGAGACTATTGGCATCTTTAAATGCTTCCTATCAAAACATCCAAGAAGATCATAATGGGACTTTCCTGGACTATGATCCATTTCCGCCACTGCACCCCTCTACTAGGTTGAACCAGAAAATGGCTGCTCATTGTTGGACTCCAGGTGAGCGTTAATGGATGCATGTTGGAACCAGAAAGAAGGAGAATAATCGTTCTCGGCGCCACCTGCCTTCTTTCCCAACGTCCAGACTTAACACTTTCAAATCGCTTTTAGCACCTGTCCCAGCTGTCTTCTGCCGGGAACTTGGGTGTTCCCTCTATGGCTGTGGATGTCAAATCAAATGTTTTTTGTCACATGCACCAAATACAACAGGTGAGACCTTACCGTGAAATGTTTACTTACAAGCCCTTAACCAACAATGCAGTTCAAGAAATAGAGTTAATGAAAATATTTACTAAATAAACTAAAGAATTTTTTAAAATAAAAAGTAACACAAGAAAATTACATAACAATAACGAGGCTATATACAGGGGGTACCGGTACCGAGTCAAGGCATATATGAGGCATATATCTGTACTTGGGGCAAAGACTTTGTGTTTTCCTGGGGCAAAAGTTCAGGATATCACCAGGTTGCTTCCCGTGGCTGTGAGTCAGTCACCGGGGGCTGATACTGCCATGGTTAATTTGGGGTCGAAGGACACTATGAAGGGCAGCTCAGAACAGCTGAAGATGGATTTGAAAGAACTGATTGGGTCACTACTTGACACCAACAAACGCCTCATAATATCTGGCCCTCTGCCCTCCCTAAATCGTGGCATTGAACAGTTCAGCAGACTTTTCGTCTTCCATAACTGGCTACGAGACTATTGCAGCTCTGTGGGTGTAACACTTATTGATACTTTTGATAACTTCTGGAAACAAAGCTCGAATTATAAGGAAGATGGTATCCACCCAAATCATTTGGCTTCCTTGACCCAAGCCCAGCTGATTTAATCCCTCCCATTGTGTCACTGAGTTGTCATAATGTTCCAGGGGCGTTGGAAGACACAATGTAAGTAACCTCATTTATGTCCCTCTTACTGCCCTGAATGCCTCTGCTCATTCTACAGCTATTGAATGTAATTACATGCCTATGAACCAGTGTTATACTGTTAGTACTGGGGTGGTGTCCCCTAGCAGGAAGTCCACTGTGTGTAGCTCAGCCTGCGCTAATATAAATAACCAGAGGATGTCTACCTCTGCCAAGCTTCCCAGTAAAGCAAGAAAAACAATCAAGCATCTCAGAAGTGTTAAAAATAGCCCACGTTAACATATGTACTTTAAGAAACAAGGTTCATGAAATAAATTATTTGCTAGTAACAGATTACATTCATATTCTGACAATCTCTGAAACTCACTTAGATAATATATTTGATGATACAGTGGTAGCAATACATGGTTATACCATCTACAGAAAAGACAGGAATGCCAAAGGTGGAGGTGTGGCTGTTTATATTCAGAACCACATTCTTGTAAAGATTAGAGAGGATCTCATGTTAAATACTGTTGAAGTAATATGGCTACAGGTTCATCTGCCTCACCTAAAGCCCATTCTGGTGGGAAGCTGCTATAGACCACTAAGTGTGAACAGTCAGTATCTGGATAACGTGTGAAATGCTTGATAATGTATGTGATGTCAATAGAGAGGTATATTTTCTGGGTGATTTAAATATTGACTTCGCTTTCATCAGGCTGCCCACTCAAGAGAAAGCTTCAAACTGTAACTACTGCCTGCAACCTAGTTCAGGTTATCAATCAAGCTACCAGGGTAGTTACAAACACTACAGGAATGAAATCATCAACATGAATTGATCACATCTTTACTAATGCTGCAGAAATTTGCTTGAAAGCAGTATCCAGATCCATTGGATGTAGTGATCACAATATAGTAGCCATATCTAGGAAAACCAAAGTTCCAAAGGCTGGCCCTAATATAGTGTATAAGAGGTCTTACAATAAGTTTTGTAGTGATTCTTATGTTGTTGATATAAAGAATATTTGTTGGTCCGTGATGTGTAATGAGGAGCAATCAGATGACGCACTTGACGCATTTATGAAATTGCTTATCCCAGTTACTAATAAGCATGCACCCATGAACAAAATTACTGTAAAACTGTTAAATCCCCATGGACTGATGAAGAATTGAAAAATTGTATGGTGGAGAGGGATGAGGCAAAAGAAATGGCAAACAGGTCTGGCTGTACAACCAATTGGCAAACATACTGCAAATTGAGAAATCATGTGAGTAAACTGAATAAAAAGAAGAAAACTACACTTTTAACAAACGATCTTCAATGCCATACAACACTCCTTCCGTGGCCTCCAACTGCTCTTAAACGCTAGTAAAACCAAATGCATGATTTTCAACCGTTCGCTGCCTGCACCCGCCCGCCCGACTAGCATCACCACCCTGGACGGTTCCGACCTAGAATATGTGGACATCTATAAATACCTAGGTGTCTGGCTAGACTGTAAACTCTCCTTCCAGACTCATATTAAACATCTCCAATCCAAAATCAAATCAAGAATCGGCTTTCTATTTCGCAACAAAGCCTCCTTCACTCACGCCGCCAAACTTACCCTAGTAAAACTGACTATCCTACCGATCCTCGACTTCGGCGATGTCATCTACAAAATAGCTTCCAATACTCTACTCAGCAAAATAGATGCAGTTTATCATAGTGCCATCCGTTTTGTTACTAAAACACCTTACACCACCCACCACTGCGACCTGTATGCTCTAGTCGGCTGGCCCTCGCTACATATTCGTCGCCAGACCCACTGGCTCCAGGTCATCTATAAGTCCATGCTAGGTAAAGCTCCGCCTTATCTCAGTTCACTGGTCACGATAACAACACCCACCCGTAGCACGCGCTCCAGCAGGTATATCTCACTGATCATTCCAAAAGCCAACACCTCATTTGGCTGCCTTTCCTTCCAGTTCTCTGCTACCTGTGACTGGAACGAATTGCAAAAATCGCTGAAGTTGGATACTTTTATTTCCTTCACCAACTTTAAACATCTGCTATCTGAGCAGCTAACCGATCGCTGCAGCTGTACATAGTCCATCTGTAAACAGCCCACCCAATTTACCTACCTCATCCCCTTACTGTTTTTATTTATTTACTTTTCTGCTCTTTTGCACACCAGTATCTCTACTTGCACATGATCATCTGATGATTTATCACTCCAGTGTTAATCTGCTAAATTGTAATTATTCGCTCCTATGGCCTATTTATTGCCTACCTCCTCATGCCTTTTGCACACAATATATATAGACTCATTTTTATTTTTTTCCTACTGTGTTATTGACTTGTTAATTGTTTACTCCATGTGTAACTCTGTGTTGTTGTCTGTTCACACTGCTATGCTTTATCTTGGCCAGGTCGCAGTTGTAAATGAGAACTTGTTCTCAACTAGCCTACCTGGTTAAATAAAGGTGAAATAAAAAATAAAAAAATAAAATAAAATAAACATAAAGATTGATAGTAAAAAGCTTTGGATTACCTTAAATGACATTTTGGGCAAAAAGGCTAATTCTGCTCCATCATTCATTGAATCAGATGGCTCATTCATCACAAAACCCACTGATATTGCCAACTCATTTAATGATTTTTTTCATCGGCAAGATTAGCAAACTTAGGCATGACATGCCAGCAACAAATGCTGACACTACACATCCAAGTATATCTGACCAAATTATCAAAGACAAGCATTGTAATTTTGAATTCCGTAAAGTAAATGTGGAAGAGGTGAAAAAATGATTGTTGTCTATGAACAATGACAAGCCACCGGGATCTGACAACGTGGATGGAAAATTACTGAGGACGATAGTGGACGATATTGCCACTCCTATTTGTTATATCTTCAATTTAAGCCTACTAGAACGTGTGTGCCCTCAGGCCTGGAGGAAAGCAAAAGTTATTCCCCTACCTAAGGATAGTAAAGCCCCCTTTACTGGCTCAAATAACCGACCAATCAGCATGTTACCAACCCTTTGTAAACTTTTGGAAAAAATTGTGTTTGACCAGATACAATGCTATTTTACAGTAAACAAATTGACAACAGACTTTCAGCTCGCTTATAGGGAAGGACATTCAACAAGCACAGCACTTACATAAATGACTGATGATTGGCTGAGAGAAATTGATAATAAAAACATTGTGGGGGCTGTTTTGTTAGACTTCAGTGCGGCTTTTGACACTATCGATCATAGTTTTTTGCTGGAAAAATGTATGTGTTATGGCTTTACACCCCCTGCTATATATTGGATAAAGAGTTACCTGTCTAACAGAACACAGAGGTTGTTCTTTAATGGAAGCCTCTCCAACAAAATCCAGGTAGAATCAGGAATTCCCCAGGGCAGCTCTCTATGCCCCTTACTTTTGAAAATCTTTACTAACAACATGCCACTGGCTTTGAGTAAAGCCTGTGTGTCTATGTTGCGAATGACTCAACACTATACATGTCAGCTACCACAGCGACTTAAATGACTGCAACAATTAAAAAAGAGCTGGAGTTAATTTCAGAATGGGAGGCAAGGAAAAACTAAAAGCTTTTGTATTTGGGACAAATCATTCACTAAACCTCAACGAAATCTTGTAATAAATAATGTGGTAATTGAGCAAGTTGAGGAGACTGAACTGCTTGGAGTAACCCAGATTGTAAACTGTCATGGTCAAAACATATTGATACAACAGTAGCTAGGATGGGGAGAAGTTTGTCTACAATAAAGCGCTCCTCTGCATTCTTAACAGCACTATCAACAAGGCCGGTCCTACAGGCCCTAGTTTTGACTACTGGAAAATTGCAATACTAAAGTACTAAATAGAGCCATGACTACATGGAACTCTATTCCACATCAAGTAACTCATGCAAACAGTAAAATTTGATTTAAAAAACAGATAAAAATACACCTTATGAACAGCGGCGACTGTGAAGCAACACAAACATGGGCACAGACACATGCATACAAACACACAATAACATACGCACTATACACACACGTACACATGGATCTTGTGTTGTAGATATGTGGTAGTAGAGTAGGGGCCTGAGGGCACACACTTAATATGTTGTGAAATCTGTTGTGAATGTATTGTAATGTGTTAAAATTGTATAACTGCCTTCATTTTGCTGAACCCCAGGAAGAGTAGCTGCTGCCTTAACCAGTCTTCATTATACTGTATGAATCCAATATCTCTTACCAGGTACCTTCAAACTGACCTGGAGCCAGTCTGCAGCAATCTGAGCAACCAGCGAACAACCCACCACATTCCATTCTCTCTCCAGTCCACAATCTATCTCTTAGAACGTATGTCAAAGGCCCTGGGCACTCTGTTTTATAACCACTCTGTTTGGATTGGCACGCACGCACCCACCCACCCACGCACGCACGCACGGATGCACACACACACACACACACACACACACACACACACACACACACACACACACACACACACACACACACACACACACACACACACACACACACACACACACACACACACACACACACACACACACACACACATACACACACAGACTTCAAAACATTAGGCTGTTAATAAGGGCCTGCCCAGGAGAGGCTCAGGGGATTGGGTCATTTGTCCGTGTCAGCAGGCAGGCTGTGGTGGACTGGACTGGTCAGCCGTAGGGACGTTAGAGCTGTGCAGGGAGGGAAGTTATGAGTGGGGTTATGTGAGTGAGGCCGTTGGGGTTATAGGACTATGGGATGGTTGGCTAAGAAAGTATAATAAGACTGTGCTGGGTTTGAGGGGACACTAGTTTGTACATGTAAGGCTGGTGGGTTTAAGGGGACACCCGTTTGTACATACATGTAAGGCAGGTGGGTTTGAGGGGACACTAGTTTGTACATGTAAAGCAGGGGTGTCAAACTCATTCAACGGAGGGCAGACTGCAGCAGGTTTTTGGTCTTTCACTTCAATTAAGACCAAGACAACCAGGTGAGGGGAGTTCCTTACTTATTAGTTCCTTACTTATTAGTGACCTTTATCCATCAATCAAGTACAAGGGTGGAGCGAAAACCCGCAGACACTTGGCCATCCTTGGAATGAGTTTGACACGGGATGTAAAGCCAGGTAGGTTTGAGGGGACACTAGGTGACAGTTACAGTAGGTGGTTGAGGCTGTTTACAGGTCACAACAAGAGCAATAGGGTTACGGGGACCATGGTTAGTGGGTACACAGCGATTATGTGAGATCCCTAAAATATGGGCCCTTGTCTGCCATGGCCCATTGTAGGTCCCTCCATCCCGTGACGGAGTGAAGGACCTTTTCTCTTTTCTTTACCTGGCGTCTTTGGGGTCCCCAGACACAGTGTGTCTCCTCCTCTTCAGCTCTTGAGAGAAGCGTCTCTTCCCTGCTGCCCTCATCCTCTCCTGCTCTCCATTCATCCCCCACGAGATCCTCCTCTCCTTCTTCTCGTCCTCTAAAGACTTGGACCTGTGTCCATTCATTTTGGGTTTCCCCACCGTGTGTGTTTGTGTGCATGCAATGCAAGTATTCATAGAGAAACACGATCATGCAGAAAGATTGAAACGTGCACCAATTAGCATGCAGAAAAAAGACAGACGAAATGAACACAGACTGATAAAAAACGGGCATGCGTGACAGACAGAAGAACAAACTCCACACAATGTTTTTGATTCCTTCAATATCTTCAATTGGTTCTTGATGCTCAATTACCTTGTAAATGATCTTGGAAGAACATATGAAAGTAAATTAAAGTGTGGAGCGGGGTACCGACCTGAGCCGCCCGCGCGGGCGTTCTGATTGGATGGACATGTAGGAAGTGCTGCTGAGGCGTGAGGCACTGCTGGCGCGGGATAGGGCCGACGCGTCACTCATGTCGCTGTCTGACGAGCGGGCCGACACGTTGTCAGAGCTCCGCCGCTGATCCGCATACATCTGAAGGCGGTGAGAGAGGAGAGAGGAAGATAGTTACTGTACATAGTTACTGTACACACAGTAGGTCCAATAAAATACTGGTGTCTAGCTGAGGTTTATGTGTAGATCTGCTCCCCAACAGTGGTGGAAAAACTACCCAATTGTCATACTTGAGTAAAAGTAAAGATACCTTAATAATAGAACATGACTGAAGTAAAAGTGAACGTCACCCAGTAAAATACTACTCGAGTAAAAGTCTAAAAGTATTTGGTTTTAAATATACTTAAGTCTCAAAAGTAAAAGTAATTGCTAAAATATACTTAAGTATTGAAAGTAAAAGTAGAAGACAAGATCATTTCAAAGACCAGAAGGCACTATTTTCTTGTTTTTTTATTTACGGATAGCCAGGGGCACACTCCAACATTCAGACATCATTTACAAACAAAGCATTTGTGTTTTGTGAGTCCGCCAGATCCGAGGCAATGGGGATGACCAGGGATGTTCTCTTGATAAGTGCATGAATTTGACCATTTTCCCATCCTGCTAAGCATTCGAAATGTAACGAGTACTTTTTGGGTTTCAGCAAAAATGTATTGAGTAAAAAGTACATTGTTTTCTTTAGAAATGTAGTGAAGTAAAATTAAAAGTTGTCAAAAATATAAATAGTAAAGTAAAGTACAGATACCCCAAAAAACTACTTAAAGTAGTACTTTCAAGTATTTTTACTTTAGTACTTTAAACCACTGCTCCCCAATACCCAAAGTGGCATCTGTGTTATAACTGACAATGGAAAAGTAATCAGCATAGAAAACTCTCCAACTTTTTATATGTGAAGGACAATGGCTATCTTGAACGACAGTTAATATACTGTAGTTCTAGGTCTATAACTATATAATTACAACAAAGTTGTAATGTTATGGTGGACCAGGAAATAGTGCCTGTCTTCCAACAGAGAGATGCAGCAACAGTACTGACCTCTCGTTTGGTCTTGAGGTCCGTCTCGGGGTCATGGGAGGCTGAAGGCCGGTAGGAATGTACTTTCATGTTCATCTGTCTGGCTCGCTCCTCTACTGCTAGAGCTGGGAGGAAATTACTTAATTAATGAATACAGTAATAATACAGTAATAATACAGTAAATTACACAAGAAACCCACAACCTCTCAGGTGAATGACAGTGAAGGTGAATGATGTAGGGTGAAGTTGCTCCTAGACGCTGATCTTGGGTCAGTTTTGCATTTCCCCTACTTATGTTTAAGGTTAGGATTCGGGGAAGGGAAATCTGATCCTAGATCTGTACCTAGGGGAAACTACACCCGGGAACAAGGTGAACAGAGGAACAGGAGGTGATTGGAGGTGTTAGACAACTGTACAGTACTCTTAGTGTCATTGTTCTATTTGAACACTAGGTGGCGCATGCTGTGCATCACTTTCATTAGATGTCATTTTCATTAGATGTCATGTACGGAATACTACAGCGTGCACAGAGGGTCATAATTGTTGGGGGATATAAAGAGGGAAAAAGGATAATCACATCTACTGTATAGAAAGGGTCTAAAATCTAAAACATAATATAAAGTTGGGTCAGATACAGTCGTGCCATAGAATTACCTTTTTCATTAGGTTTACTCGCATCAAACGGTTTATTATCTACAGGTATATTTTCTTCATGTACATGGAGGTAGAAGAGAATGAGGAATGTAAAGAAACAGAGAAGAGTGAGGAAGAGTACTCAGACAAAATGGTTTTGATTGGTCGGAGTTGTAGAACGAGACACATCATGACACGCACAGACAGACAGACAGACAGACAGACAGACAGACAGACAGACAGACAGACAGACAGACAGACAGACAGACAGACAGACAGACAGACAGACAGACAGACAGACAGACAGACAGACAGACAGACAGACAGACAGACACTCCTTGACAGCCTACCTTGCTCTACACTGCTGCTTCTGGCAGGAACCTGTGGCAGCTGTCTGCCCCTGCGACCTGACTGGGGAGTCCCCGTAGGAGGGGAGGGGCTGTGGGTGTGTGTTCTGAGAGAGAGAGAGAGAGAGAGAGAGAGAGAGAGAGAGAGAGAGAGAGAGAGAGAAAAGGAGAAAGATAAATTAAATACAAGTGAATGAGTTCAACTCCTCCACAGTAGGCCCATTCCAGCATATATAAAACCCAGGGTGGCTACATCCTTGACCATACACTAGAAGGAACCAATGGGATTGGTTTACTGCTCCCACAACCAATAAGAGCAGCAGGACAGTGGGTATAGGGAGCACAGAGGTCAAAACGGGACAAAGGGGTACAACAAGGGGTTGCTAAGGGGGTATATTTTTGGGCACCAGCATGCACCTGTCCTGTCGTGGTGAGTTAGGGGCAGATCCCCCCAGGGGTGTCTGGTTAAAGGGGCGCAGCGGCCCCCCTCTCCCCCTACTGCCCCTCAGTATAGAGGTGGGCTGGATACGACTGGCATCAACAGGCCACGTGGAAAGAAAAGAACAAACAAACGAAAGAAAGAAAGCTAAATGATATAAATGGTAAAGAATGTAAATCATATTCAACATAAAGAAGGACCGTATGGCCCACAATGTAAATCATATACAACATAATGAAGGACCTTATGGCCCACAATGTAAATCATATACAACATAATGAAGGAACTTATGGCCCACAATGTAAATCATATACAACATAATGAAGGACCTTATGGCCCACAATGTAAATCATATACAACATAATGAAGGACCTTATGGCCCACAATGTAAATCATATACAACATAATGAAGGCCTTTATGGCCCACAATATAAATCATATTCAACATAATGAAGGACCTTATGGCCCACAATGTAAATCATATTCAACATAATGAAGGACCTTATGGCCCACAATGTAAATCATATACAACATAATGAAGGACCGTAAGGACCACAATGTAAATCATATGAAACATAATGAAGGACCTTATGGCCCACAATGTAAATCATATTCAACATAATGAAGGACCTTATGGCCCACAATGTAAATCATATACAACATAATGAAGGACCTTATGGCCCACAATGTAAATCATATACAACATAATGAAGGACCGTATGGCCCACAATGTAAATCATATTCAACATAATGAAGTACCTTATGGCCCACAATGTAAATCATATACAACATAATGAAGGACTGTATGGCCCACAATGTAAATCATATTCAACCTAATGAAAGACCTTATGGACCACAATGTAAATCATATTCAACATAATGAAGGAACTTATGGCCCACAATGTAAATCATATACAACATAATGAAGGACCTTATGGCCCACAATGTAAATCATATACAACATAATGAAGGACCGTATGGCCCACAATGTAAATCATATTCAACATAATGAAGGACCTTATGGCCCACAATGTAAATCATATTCAACATAATGAAGGACCTTATGGCCCACAATGTAAATCATATACAACATAATGAAGGACTGTATGGCCCACAATGTAAATCATATTCAACCTAATGAAAGACCTTATGGACCACAATGTAAATCATATTCAACATAATGAAGGAACTTATGGCCCACAATGTAAATCATATACAACATAATGAAGGACCTTATGGCCCACAATGTAAATCATATACAACATAATGAAGGACCGTATGGCCCACAATGTAAATCATATTCAACATAATGAAGGACCTTATGGCCCACAATGTAAATCATATACAACATAATGAAGGACTGTATGGCCCACAATGTAAATCATATTCAACCTAATGAAAGACCTTATGGACCACAATGTAAATCATATTCAACATAATGAAGGAACTTATGGCCCACAATGTAAATCATATACAACATAATGAAGGACCTTATGGCCCACAATGTAAATCATATACAACATAATGAAGGCCTTTATGGCCCACAATGTAAATCATATACAACATAATGAAGGTCCGTATGGCCCACGATGTAAATCATATTCAACATAATGAAGGACCTTATGGCCCACAATGTAAATCATATACAACATAATGAAGGCCTTTATGGCCCACAATGTAAATCATATTCAACATAATGAACGACCTTATGGCCCACAATGTAAATCATATTCAACATAATGAAGGACCTTATGGCCCACAATGTAAATCATATACAACATAATGAAGGACCTTATGGCCCACAATGTAAATCATATACAACATAATGAAGGAACTTATGGCCCACAATGTAAATCATATACAACATAATGAAGGACCTTATGGCCCACAATGTAAATCATATACAACATAATGAAGGACCTTATGGCCCACAATGTAAATCATATACAACATAATGAAGGACCTTATGGCCCACAATGTAAATCATATACAACATAATGAAGGCCTTTATGGCCCACAATGTAAATCATATTCAACATAATGAAGGACCTTATGGCCCACAATGTAAATCATATTCAACATAATGAAGGACCTTATGGCCCACAATGTAAATCATATACAACATAATGAAGGACCGTAAGGCCCACAATGTAAATCATATGAAACATAATGAAGGACCTTATGGCCCACAATGTAAATCATATTCAACATAATGAAGGACCGTATGGCCCACAATGTAAATCATATACAACATAATGAAGGACCTTATGGCCCACAATGTAAATCATATACAACATAATGAAGGACCTTATGGCCCACAATGTAAATCATATACAACATAATGAAGGACCGTAAGGCCCACAATGTAAATCATATACAACATAATGAAGGACCTTATGGCCCACAATGTAAATCATATTCAACATAATGAAGGACCTTATGGCCCACAATGTAAATCATATTCAACATAATGAAGGACCTTATGGCCCACAATGTAAATCATATACAACATAATGAAGGACCTTATGGCCCACAATGTAAATCATATACAACACAATGAAGGACCTTATGGCCCACAATGTAAATCATATACAACATAATGAAGGACCTTATGGCCCACAATGTAAATCATATACAACACAATGAAGGACCTTATGGCCCACAATGAACCAGAACACAATAAATGAAGGACATAACAATTCAAGAAAACACAGAGCTAGGGCTATGGGTCTACTGACAGAACACCTTAACAACGCTCATTTAGAAAAGGTTTTGCTGTGCTGCTAAATTGCATTCAAAGCAAAGTCACAATTTGTAACAATTCAGATTGACATCAGACATCAACACGTTCCAGATTTGAAGAGCGATGATCTCCATCCAGATAGAGAACAGGATGAATGGGGGTGTATGAGAGGGATGGGGTGAATGAAAGAATGACCTTACCTGTCAGCCTCCAGGCCTTTCTTGCTGTCACCTCTCTGACTGTTAGGTCTGCCCAGGCTCCCTGACTGCCTGTGACATGGAGGACATGACAAGAAGACAAAATGGAGGATGGGTAACCCGATGGTGAAACAAAACTAAAGACGAATCTTGAATGCGTGGTCAGCTGGTGTTTTATTTCAAATAAAAGAGATGCTTTGGCTGAAATGATTTTGTTTAAAAAAAAAATGTGGATGCAACATTTTAGACTACTATATTGCACTACTACATTGCTTGCTACCAACTGTTCGGAACAGAAACATCAGAACACCATGACAACGGAGCACGCGGAAGTCAGATGTGTAGCAGAGGAAGCAGGAAGTCAGGTGTGTAGCAGAGGAAGTAGGAAGTCAGATGTGTAGCAGAGGAAGCAGGAAGTCCGATGTGTAGCAGAGGAAGCAGGAAGTCAGGTGTGTAGCAGAGGAAGCAGCAAGTCAGGTGCAGGTCAGTAAGGTGAAGCAGCAAGAGGAGCAGTAACTACAGCGTTACAACAACCCACCAGTTTACACTGTAATCTAGAACATCTAGGAAAGCTATAAAGTGCAGGGTTAGGTTTAGGGCAGGGCTAGCGCAAGGGTTAGGCTTATGGTTAGAGGAAAACTATAGTAGCCACGCAGTGCTAAGCAAGTACAGTAGCAGGACTGCAGCTTGGGTCCTGGGAGGTAAGGGTAGATCTAGATCGGTACCCAGTACCTTTCTTCCTCTGGGGAGGCCTGCTCTACTAAAATCCTGGGGCTTGTGGGCTGTCTGCGGGGCAGAGAGTTGGAGCATCTGGAGGTGTGGTGGGGGGAAGCAACCCCCAGGTGAGGAAACAGGGAGAGGGACACAGTGAGTGGGTGGGTTCATGTTAGTTTAGAACGAGCGAAAAGCATTGGGATTCCCTGGCAACTAGAATGCCTCTGCTGGCCAAAACACTCAGTGACAGTAGGTGTGAATTATTGTGCAGGTCAATGTGAAAGAGCTGTTATTGTGTAGTCACTGTGTTGCTCAGCACCTCTCAATATACACTGAGGAGCTAGTGGTGAACAAAATTGATAGATAACATGCATGATAAGAACGGGGGAAGTGATGTTGAATCTTTGTTGATTCAACGTATTGGTATACTCTGGGAGAATAGAACACTCAAATGATAGTTTTGTTTTGCAGTATTTGAGAGAATAAAGAAAGTTCAACTACTAAATAAACATTGTAAACCTAGAAAAGGAGGTGCAGTAGGTTATCTCCTATAGAGGAGGATATGTGTGTGTACCTGTCTTTATCAGGAGAGTGGAGGTTGGTGTGTGTGTACCTGTCTTTATCAGGAGAGTGGAGGTTGGTGTGTGTGTACCTGTCTTTATCAGGAGAGTGGAAGTTGGTGTGTGTGTACCTGTCTCTATCAGGAGAGGGGAGGTTGGTGTGTGTGTACCTGTCTTTATCAGGAGAGTGGAGGTTGGTGTGTGTGTACCTGTCTTTATCAGGAGAGTGGAGGTTGGTGTGTGTGTGTACCTGTCTCTATCAGGAGAGTGGAAGTTGGTGTGTGTGTACCTGTCTTTATCAGGAGAGTGGAGGTTGGTGTGTGTGTACCTGTCTCTATCAGGAGAGTGGAGGTTGGTGTGTGTGTACCTGTCTCTATCAGGAGAGTGGAAGTTGGTGTGTGTGTACCTGTCTCTATCAGGAGAGTGGAGGTTGGTTTGTGTGTACCTGTCTCTATCAGGAGAGTGGAAGTTGGTGTGTGTGTGTACCTGTCTCTATCAGGAGAGTGGAGGTTGGTGTGTGTGTACCTGTCTCTATCAGGAGAGTGGAGGTTGGTTTGTGTGTACCTGTCTCTATCAGGAGAGTGGAAGTTGGTGTGTGTGTGTACCTGTCTCTATCAGGAGAGGGGATGTTGGTGTGTGTGTACCTGTCTCTATCAGGAGAGTGGAGGTTGGTGTGTGTGTACCTGTCTTTATCAGGAGAGTGGATGTTGGTGTGTGTGTACCTGTCTTTATCAGGAGAGTGGAGGTTGGTGTGTGTGTACCTGTCTTTATCAGGAGAGTGGAGGTTGGTGTGTGTGTACCTGTCTTCATCAGGAGAGTGGAAGTTGGTGTGTGTGTACCTGTCTCTATCAGGAGAGTGGAGGTTGGTGTGTGTGTACCTGTCTCTATCAGGAGAGTGGAAGTTGGTGTGTGTGTACCTGTCTCTATCAGGAGAGTGGAGGTTGGTGTGTGTGTACCTGTCTCTATCAGGAGAGTGGAGGTTGGTGTGTGTGTGTACCTGTCTCTATCAGGAGAGTGGAAGTTGGTGTGTGTGTACCTGTCTCTATCAGGAGAGGGGATGTTGGTGTGTGTGTACCTGTCTTTATCAGGAGAGTGGAGGTTGGTGTGTGTGTACCTGTCTCTATCAGGAGAGGGGATGTTGGTGTGTGTGTACCTGTCTCTATCAGGAGAGTGGAGGTTGGTGTGTGTGTACCTGTCTCTATCAGGAGAGTGGAGGTTGGTGTGTGTGTACCTGTCTTTATCAGGAGAGTGGAGGTTGGTGTGTGTGTACCTGTCTTTATCAGGAGAGTGGAGGTTGGTGTGTGTGTACCTGTCTTTATCAGGAGAGTGGAGGTTGGTGTGTGTGTACCTGTCTTTATCAGGAGAGTGGAAGTTGGTGTGTGTGTACCTGTCTTTATCAGGAGAGTGGAGGTTGGTGTGTGTGTACCTGTCTTTATCAGGAGAGTGGAGGTTGGTGTGTGTGTACCTTTCTTTATCAGGAGAGTGGAGGTTGGTGTGTGTGTTTACCTGTCTTTATCAGGAGAGTGGAGGTTGGTGTGTGTGTACCTGTCTTTATCAGGAGAGTGGAAGTTGGTGTGTGTGTACCTGTCTCTATCAGGAGAGTGGAGGTTGGTGTGTGTGTACCTGTCTTTATCAGGACAGTGGAGGTTGGTGTGTGTGTACCTGTCTTTATCAGGAGAGTGGAGGTTGGTGTGTGTGTACCTGTCTTCATCAGGAGAGTGGAGGTTGGTGTGTGTGTACCTGTCTTTATCAGGAGAGTGGAGGTTGGTGTGTGTGTACCTGTCTTTATCAGGAGAGTGGAGGTTGGTGTGTGTGTACCTGTCTTTATCAGGAGAGTGGAGGTTGGTGTGTGTGTACCTGTCTTTATCAGGAGAGTGGAGGTTGGTGTCAGGTCTGAGGCAGGTGGTGCTGGCACTCCTCACCCGGTCCAGACTGGGCTGCAGATCACTACAGTAGCACAGAGGGAAGAGAAGGAAGGGAAAAGAGGAAGAGGCGGGACAGAGTGAAAGGACGCGTGCAAGACAGAGAGAAGGAATGGTGGTGAGAAAAAAACAAAGAAAGAGAGAGAGAATCGAGGGAAATAAAGAGTCCAAGACAGAAGGAAGGAATTGCAAATAGAGGTGGGAGGGGGAAACGAGAGACAGAAAGAAAAGAAGGAACAAACATTAGATACAGAACAAACTTATAAGGGGGCTTGTAAACCTCCATTCATTACAATAGCGGTCCTTTGCGGCCATACTGTACAGTCAGTCCACCTGATGGGAAGGTTGGAGCGTTGCCATGGGAACTTGCTCTTGGTGGAAGAGGAGAGTGGACTGGGTGAAATTTGCGTGAGCAGACATACTACAGCACAGATACTCTCTCTATCACACACACACAATCTCTTTCTCTCTCCCTTCTCTCTGGCAGGGAGCCTACTACAGCTCGAGGACCTTGTCATTTGTCATGTCATGGTCTTTGTTGGGGCCATGGATGTCAACACAACACTGGAAAAGATGTCCAACTGGCATCGCCTGCCTCGCATGACACAGAGCCCCAATGTATGCTGTGGTTTGCAGTGTGCCAATAAGGACTTAGTTGTTCATTGTTTAATACAGTCAACCCTGTTGTGTGTCCTGTGGTCTTACACAAGTTGAGGTTAAGGATGAGCATTCGATCACTCACAAAGGGATGGACGGTGGAGTGCAAAGGCAGGCCTTTTGGGCGGCGGGAGAGGGTCATCCGTGGGGTTGGGGTGGAGAGGTGAAGTCCGTTGGGGGTGGGAGGGCAGAGGACGAAGGGAGCGAGTAGGGCGTCTGTTCGGGGTAATGGGTTTCTTACCTAACGGTGACCTCATCAGTGAACCTGAGCACCCGGTGCGTGAGGACGCTACGGGCGGCGGGACCGCCCCCTCCCTGATGCCCCCGGGGAGGCTTGCTCTTTAGGCATGCAGGGAGGGTGTTGCTACACGCGTGTGAATCCGTGGGAGATGGTATAGACGCATGCAAGAAAGGGGGGAAAAAAATCGATTTGACATGCATGCAAAGGAATGCGAGGCCAAATAATGAACAATGATAAAGATGTGCAAGGAAACTCAACAACGGCACTGAAGTGAACAAACAAACCATATAAAAACAGCAAAGCAATAAAAATGTCCAATGGACATCCCTGGAGCTTGAGACATGGAGGAGGAATATCCAGATTTGACATCAGAATATCACATCTACTCCATCCTAATCCCCATTCTCAGTATTTCCTCTCGCCAACTACTGTGTAGTGATGGGGGATTGTCTGATGGAGGCCCGAGACATAGACGACCACAGAGAACACAGTGAAAGTAGGGATGGGGGATTGTCCTGCCGTCCATTATATGTATGGAGATTAAATGTAATACTGATGATATAAATCCATCTAAACAGATTTTAAATTGCACGTGTCAAAGCATTATAGCATGGGGAAACCAAGCATATAATATATCTACTGTATATAGGACAGTACATAGGATTATAGTATTAAAATATACAGTGAAGTACTACTATAGCACTACTGTAACAGATCTGGTCCAGGGTCATCATATTATAATAAATAATAATTTGGTGGATGCTTATATTTGTCCGATTGGAAATATGTTTTTTGCATATCCCAACTCCCCCTGAGACACCCTCGGAGAGTGGTACCACATCGGATCTGTAAAGCTCTGTTAGGAGTCGGAGTGGGGAATCAATTACGTTGAGAGAACGTTGATACAACATCATAAGCCACAAAATGCCAACGTTGAGTTGAGGTTTTGGGGAAGAGTAAAAGGAAAGAGAGCAGGGTTTTCTTATTCTACTCTCTTACCTGTATATGTCCTTGTGTATACCATTGACTAATAGGGGCATTTTGGGTGGTAGTGTATTGCTCGACTTAGCTACACCCCTGTGTAGTTATTTGAGTGTAGACCGTGCATTGATTCAGGGGGAAAAAAACAGAAGAGGGGAAAAAACAATACAATTGTATAAATAAAACGTCCAGGCAAAAATAACATTAATCTGCTGTAGATAAAATGTTCAGACAAAAAATGTAATTCACCAAGAGAGATTTTCATACTATTCTGAGGTAAACGATAGAGCTATTCTGTAATCTATTATAATCTGTTTAAAACCAATATAAACTCAATGTTTTTGTGGTGTCATGGAGAGTGTGTGGTACTATTTTTGGCCTCTCGGGTGAACAAAATAAGTCCCTTTGTGTCTGGAACGAATTCATCAATATTCTAAAACTATATAAAGCTGAATACATTACAAAGATGACTTTCACATTGTCCACTTTCTATGCGGGTAGACAAAAGCGAACATTGATGCAGTACATGGAATAGGAACACATTATACTAAACAAAAATATTGCCACATGATACATAACATACACTTTCTTTATCACAACCATAGACTGTAGTATCACTGACCAAGTTAAAATGGAGTTGTTAACATTGAATGACAATGCAAAGAACGATGGGTAATATAATAGAAGAAAGATGGTGGGTAGGGACGATAACAGTCACGTCTCTGGCTTTTTGGTTGTTGTTGTTTTTGTTTACCTGTTTGTGTGCAGGCACTCGGCACTCCCGCCTCGGATAGACCTGTGCATCTCGAGGACCTCACTGTGATTGCCATGGCGATGGGTGAACCGAACAACCAATCAAAAACAACAACGTAAGAGGATGGTCAAATCAGACAAACCCGCTCATGAGAAATGAATGAGAAGAAATCATGAAATCATAATTTTGATTCAGCATCAATAATAATAAATATGATACTAAACTTTTAGTAAGAGGCTTTTGCATTAGACTGTTAGTCGTATTAGTAATTATTAGTATAGAACAGTACTAATGTAGCCTGCTATTCCACTTGTCCTTGGAGTATCTGACACTTTCAACCTCAAAATTAAAAAGCTAGTGGTCAACCACTTTGAAATAATTGTGCATATAGGAATACTGTACTTCTACAGGTATTTCATTGCAAATGAACATAATAAGGAGGAAACCATGTTGGCATCAACTCCTATATTGAACTCAAAGCTCTACTCAAATAAGATACTCCAAAGTATATCCATATTGTACACAAACACTGAAACTTCACTGCATAACCTGCACACACTCTCTCCCTGCCATAAGTCACCAAACTATTCTCAGACCGGCTGTAATCCTAAACTCCCTGATACAGTACCTACAGCATCTAACGTCTAACCTCCTCCCTAATAAACAAAGGCCACCAGCCACCACTGTCTGGGTGATGTTACCTGTCCTCGGAGTACTCGTAGTCCGAGTCCCCGGAGCGGTGCTCCCCGTGGGAGTCATGGTAACGAGCGGGGGAGCAGGAGTGGTGGCGGTTCTGATGGATCTCATCCAGACTCCTGTAGGACATAGAGAGGAGTGTTACTGAGGTTTTGGTTACAGAGTGTTACTGTGATAACATTTCGCTAATAACGTTGGTTTTGTCATAGTGTGGACATAAAAGGTAATTGATTTGAGCCACTAGAGTGTGCTGAAGAGTCATCCTGGGGGTATGAATGAATATGAATAGTAGTGAAGACATGAAAACTTTGAAATAGCAAATATGGAATCACCCAATAACCAAAAAAGTGTTAAACAAATCAAAATATATTTTAAATGTTGGATTCTTCAAAGTAGCCACCCTTTGCCTTGATGACAGCTTTGCACACTTATGGCATTCTCTCAACCAACTTCATGAGGAATGCTTTTCCAACCGTCTTGACGGAGTTCCCACTTATGCTGAGCACTTGTTGGCTGCTTTTTCTTCCCTGTGTTGTCCAACTCATCCCAAACCATCTAATTTGGTTTGAGTTTGGGTGATTGTGGAGGCCAGGTCATCTGATGCAGCATTCCATCATTCTCAAATAGCCCTTACACAGCCTGGAGGTGTGTTGGGTCATTGTCCTTTTGAAAAACAAATGATAGTCCTACTAAGCGCAAACTAAATGGGATGGCGTATCGCTGCAGAATGCTGTGGTAGCCATGCTGGTTAAGTGTGCCATGAATTCTAAATAAATCACTAACAGTGTCACCAGCAAAGCACCCCCACACCATCACACCTCCTCCTCCATGCTTCATGTGGGAACCAAACAAGCGGAGATCATCCGTTCACCTACCCTGCGTCTGACAAAAACACGGCGGTTGGAACCAAAAATCTGAAATTTGGACTCATCAGACCAAAGGACAGATTTCCACCGGTCTAATGTCCATTACTCGTGTTTCTTGGCCCAAGCAAGTCCCTTCTTCTTATTGGTGTCCTTTAGTAGTGGTTTCTTTGCAGCAATTCGACCATGAAGGCCTGATCCACGCAGTCTCCTCCGAACAGTTGATGTTGAGATGTGTCTGTTACTTGAACTCTGTGAAGCATTTATTTGAGCTACAATTTTTGAGGCTGGTAACTCTAATGAACTTATACTCTGCAGCAGAGGTAACTCTGGGCCTTCCTTTCCTGTGGCGGTCCTCATGAGAGCCAGTTTCATCATATCGCTTGATGGTTTTTCCGGATTGACTGACCTTCATTGTCACGTTCCTGACCTGTTTTCCTTTGTCTTGTATTTATTTTAGTTGGTCAGGGCGTGAGTTGGGTGGGTTTGTCTATGGTTGATTTTCTATGTTGGGATTTTTGTGTTTGGCCTGGTATGATTCTCAATCAGAGGCAGCTGTCAATCGTTGTCCCTGATTGAGAATCATACTTAGGCAGCCTGGGTTTCACGTGTGTTTTTGTGGGTGTTTGTTTCCATGTTTGTGTTTTTCACCACACGGTACTGTATCTGTTTTCTGCACTTCGTTTATTTGTTTTGTGTTGTTCAGTTTTTCCGTTATAATAAATCATTCATCATGAACACTAACCACTCCGCGTATTGGTCCGATCCTTCTCGCCTCTCCTCGTCCGAGGAGGAGGAATATGACGACTACCGTTACATTCATGTCTTAAAGTAATGATGAACTGCCGTTTCTCTTTGCTTATTTGAGCTGTTCTTGTCATAATATGGACTTGGCATTTTACCAAATAGGGCTATCTTCTGTATACCACCCCTACCTTGTTACAACACAACTGATTGGCTCAAACACATTTAGAAGGATAGAAATTCCACAAGATAACTTTTAACAAGGCACACCTGTTAATTGAAATGGATTCCAGGTGACTACCTCATGAAGCTGGTCGAGAGAATGCCAAGAGTGTGTAAAGCTGTCATCAATGCAAAGAGTGGCTACTTTGAAGAATATCAAATGTAAAATATATTTTGATTTGTTTAACACTTTTTTGGTTACTACATGATTCCATATGTGTTATTTCATAGTTTTGATGTCTTCACTATTATTCTACAATGTAGAAAATAGTACAAATAAAGAAAAACCCTTGAATGAGCAGCTGTGTCCAAACTGGTACTGTATATATACAGTGCATTGCAAAAGTATTCACCCCCTTGGCGTTTTTCCTATTTTGTTGCATTACAACCTGTAATTTAAATGGATTTTTATTTGGATTCCATGTAATGGACATACACAAAATAGTCAAAATTGGTGAAGTGAAAAAAATTACTTGTTTCAAAAAATTCTAAAAAATGAAAAGTGGTGCGTGCATATGTATTCACCCCCTTTGCTATGAAGCCCAAAAATAAGATCTGGTGCGCAACCAATTACCTTCAGAAGTCACATAATTAATTGAAAAAAGTCCACCTGTGTGCAATCTAAGTGTCACATGATCTGTCACGTGATCTCAGTATATATACACCTGTTTTGAAAGACCCCAGAGTCTGCAACACCACTAAGCAAGGGGCATCACCAAGCCAGCAGCACCATGAAGACCAACGAGCTCTCCAAACAGGTCAGGGACAAAGTTGTGGAGAAGTACAGATCAGGGTTGGGTTTAAAAAAATATCCGAAACTTTCCACCGAACACCATTAAATACATTATTAAAAAATGGAAAGAATATGGCACCACAACAAACCTGCCAAGAGAGGGCCGGCCACCAAAAGTCACAGACCAGGCAAGGAGGGTATTAATCAGAGAGGCAACAAAGAGACCAAATATAACCCTGAAGGAGCTGCAAAGCTCCACAGCGGAGATTGGAGTATCTGTCCATAGGACCACTTTAAGCAGTATATTCCACAGAGCTGGGCTTTACGGAAGAGTGGCCAGAAAAAAACCATTGCTTAAAGAAAAAAATAAGCAAACACTGTTTGGTGTTTGCCAAAAGGCATGTGGGAGACTCCCCAAACATATGAAAGAAGGTACTCTGGCCAGATGAGACCAAAATGTAGCTTTTTGGCCATCAAGGTATGTCTGGCACAAACCCAACACCTCTCATCACCCCGAGAACCCTATTCCCACAGTGAAGCATGGTGGTTGCAGCATCATGCCGTGGGGATGTTTTTCATCAGCAGGGACTGGGAAACTGGTCAGAATTGAAGGAATGATGGATGGCGCTAAATACAGGGAAATTCTTGAAGGAATGTTTCAATCTTCCAGAGATTTGAGACTGGGGTGGAGGTTCACCTTCCAGCAGGACAATGACCCTAAGCATACTGCTAAAGTAACACTTGAGTGGTTTAAGGGGAAACATTTAAATGTCTTGGAATGGCAAAGCCCAGACCTCAATCCAATTGATAATCTGTGGTATGATTTAACGATTGCTGTACACCAGCAGGAACCCATCCAACTTGAAAGTGCTGGAGCAGTTTTGCCTTGAAGAATGGGCAAAAATCCTAGTGGCTAGATGTGCCAAGCTTATAGAGACATATCCCAAGAGACTTGCAGCTGTAATTGCTGCAAAAGGTGGCTCTACAAAGTATTGACTTTGTGGGGATGAATAGTTATGCACGCTCAAGTTTTCAGTTTTTTTGTCTAATTTCTTGTTTGTTTCACAAGAAAAAATATTTTGCATCCTCAAAGTGGTAGGCATGTTGTGTAAATCAAATGATACAAACCCCCCAAAAATGTATTTTAATACCAGGTTTTAAGGCAACAAAATAGGAAAAATGCCAAGGGGGTGAATACTTTCGCAAGGCACTAGAGATAGAGATAGAGAGAAAGAGAGAGAGAGAGAGAAAGCGAGAGAGAGAGAGAGAGAGAGAGAGAGAGAGAGAGAGAGAGAGAGAGAGAGAGAGAGAGAGAGAGAGAAAGAAGAATGCAGATGTGTGTGGGTGTAGTCTCCTCGAGAACCAGGCAGCGTGACAACAACGTGATTCCGATGTATGGCTACGTGAGACTAGTTTAGGAATCACTGCGTGATACAGAAACTGCAGCTACCTCTGCATGGGGACGTGTGCAGGGCGGGAGCGGGCCCTTGTTATGTCCTCACGGTGAGGGGACACAGATCTGGAGCGGTGCTGGGCCAGTCTCTGCTGCTCTGGGACAGTCAGGGTGCTGTTCCTCTCCCTCTCCCTCGAGTTACGCTCTGCACCTACACACATACGGAGGAGGAATCAGCAGTCGTAGCATGTTACCTGCTGACAAAATGTGTCAGTGTTGAGCGCAGCCACTCAACATTCACTACGCCTTCAGGTGATCGCTTGGTTTTCCCAAAACTACAGAGTTCATGCTGGTGCTCAGCTTCTATTAATACAGTGGCCCATAGCAGCTCTAGTCTAATCAAACTCATGCCACGTGAGGGAGCTGAGAGGACAAATGATACAGACTGCAAACTGTAGCACATCAGAGTGGGATATTTTACACTGGAAATTCTTTGGTTACATTTGAAGAGTTGCATTGGATAGTTACACCAGGTATCGAGCTAACTTGTGTACCGGACTGTTTCTGCATTCCACAAAGTTACCCCATTGCCAGCTTGCAACGGCAACCAGGCTAAGGCAGAAACTGTCTGGCACCCAGACTAAGTAGCCTTGTACCCTTTTTGAAATAGCCGAGCCAGAACAGCACAGTTCATGTTGACCCTATGGTGTGAATCAGGCACTGGTTTATACACCGTATCCTTGTGTTGTACGGAGTCACTACTACTTCCGGCTCTACTACCAGACATGCAGGTGACAGCGTCAGTGGAATGGACAGCGACATCACGGCTCTATAGTTCCATGCACTCAGTGCTCCCAGTGGATATTCTCTACAAGCTGCATTACTACGGTCCGGCAGAGGAGGAGAAAGGATGTGTACAGTATCATGGCAGAACACATACTATAATAGAATTGTAGTAATACCATAGTATCGTTGTAGTATACGTTGGTATTACAAAGGGCTGGTAGAAGTACCCTGCCTGTTTAAATCAGCGTTAAATCCAAAGTGTGGGGTCAAATTGGGAACCAATGACGTTTTTCCCCGATGTAAAACATCTCTGAGGTGGTCAGTTGGGATCAAATGACGTAGCCCATGGTTAGAGAGGCCAGATAGGCCGGGGTATGAGGGGAGCTATAACGCGGCCGCACCTCTCTCCTCCAGTGCTGGACTCTCACTACTTGAAGCTGGGTAACAGTAACCATGCCCCCCCACCCACCTTCAGATACTACCGCTATACCTGTATCATCAAACTCTGTGTCAATGATGCGATGGGACCCTGCACAACAGTGGATAGACACGCACACGCACACGCACACACACACACACACACACACACACACACACACACACACACACACACACACACACACACACACACACACACAGTAGGGTAGAGGGTTTACACGCAGTAGGGTAGAGAGTTTACACACAGTAGGGTTGAGAATTTCCATGGCAGTTGCGATCGATCTCGCACACACAGGAGACAAGTTGATAGGAAGTTCATCTTGGCATACTGTAGCAGGGAGAATCTATATGCCGAGGTCAGTGTCAATACATCACACACACACGCACGCACTCACACACACATCATGTATATACTGTACACACATACACACACACAAACGCTCGCATGCAAGCACACACACTCTCTCGCTCTCTCTCACACACGTGCACACACACACACACACACACACACACACACACACACACACACACACACACACACACACACACACACACACACACACACACACACACACACACACACACACACACACACACACACACAACAAGACTTACTCTGTAGTTTCTTGCTGGGGCTGTCGTGAGAGGCGTGTCTGCGCGGGAGGTAAGGGGATGGCTGGGGCAGAGGTAGAGAGGACACGTCGTGGGTCTGGAGTTTATACCAGTGAGGAACGTCGTCCAGCAGGGCAGTCTCCAGCTCTATCAGGATCTAGGAGTGAGAGGGAAGAGAGGAAGGAGGAGGAGGAGAGAACGTGAGAGACATATAGAACAAGACAACGTCAGAATAGAGGACATGATGGCGTCCGTCTGTGGTTCTCTGTGCGTGTTTGAGTTTGCAAGTGTGTGTGGATACGTGCAAATGAATGTGTGTGTGTTTTGTTTTCTGTGTATACTGTATGTTTATGAAGAGTTTCATGTCAAAACGATATATATTAATTTTCACAAATGTTGGTAAATTAGCTTTTATTGTTTAATTAAAGAAATGATCAACGAGATCTTATCCAGAATGACTTAGTAGTCCAGTATAGATCCATTTATCTTAAGATAGCCAGGTAAGACAACCACATATCACAGTCATTTGACTGATCATACAGGACACGAACATTCCATTCCAGCTAACCAATGGGTATATAGCATTTTGCAAAACAGCAAAACATTCATACACATCTAAAATCTATGAAATAAAAATCTGAGAACAGTAATAATTTACACACAAATATAATATCTATGAATAAAATCTGAGAACAGTAATAATTTACACACAAATATAATATCTATGAATAAAATCTGAGAACAGTAATAATTTACACACAAATATAATATCTATGAATAAAATATGAGAACAGTAATAATTTACACACAAATTAAGATATAATTCACATGTACTATAAACAGTGTGTGTGTGTGTGTGTGTGTGTGTGTGCGTGCGTGCGTGCGTGCGTGCGTGCGTGCGTGCGTGCGTGCGTTTGTGTGCGTGTGTATCTTACCTCTCCCAGGAAGTCACTCTCCTCCTCCTGTATTCTAGGTTGGTCCCAGACGGTGATCTCCAGCATGCGTTCTCTGAAGTCCCTGCGGTGAACGTGGGAGTACAGGAACGTCTGGTTCCACTTGGGCCCAGCGCTCTTCTTTACCGTCTTGGTCCTGCGCTTGCTCTTATCACTGGGAACATGACAGGGGAGAAGGCAGAGGAATGTTAGGAGAGGGAAGACGAACCTTAGAAGGAGAGTCAAAGGAAGTCAGCGAGTCATGGATGTATCTGTCACATACTGTCCCCATATAAGGGTCTGTGACTCACTATAAGGATGGTGAAATATAACAGAAAACTACATAGACAGGAAGCAAATCAGAAGAGAACGTGTTGACAGTGTGTTTAAGGTATATTGGATACAGTTACATAAGAAAACGATCAGTTTATGTACAATGTTGAACCCCTGTACTGGTAATATACTTCAGTAATTACTGTGTGTTTACACAGGTATAAGAACTACTTAATGTTAACCCTAGTAATATGAGACCGGTTTACCTTCGGTCAGGGAGGAAGTACATCTTGACGTAGGGGTTCCTGGGTCGCCCGTCCGGTCGGGGGGGCAGGTCTATGGCTTGAAGGACGTTGACGATCAGTTGATGGCCCACTTTGTCATACCACAGCTTTACCTAGGAACAACATTATGGGATTAGATAATGTGACTGAAAGAATCCAGTTAGAGTAGACCATTGGTTGTGGATTACACAGGACATTGTGAAAAGTGAAATATAGGCCATTTATCAATCTGTCTGGCTGTTTGTTCGTAAATCCGTCCGTCCATCCACACATCCATGTATCCAGCCCCTCCAGTATAGATCCAGTAAAGTCCTGTGTAGATCCAGTACAGTCCAGTATAGTCCAGTGTAGATCCAGTACAGTCCAGTATAGTCCAGTGTAGATCCAATACAGTCCGGTATAGTCCAGTACAGTCCAGTATAGATCCAGTATAGATCCAGTAAAGTCCAGTACAGTCCAGTATAGTCCAGTGTAGATCCAGTATAGTCCAGTATAGTCCAGTACAGTCCAGTGTAGATCCAGTACAGTCCAGTATAGTCCAGTATAGATCCAGTATAATCCAGTATAGTCCAGTATAGTCCAGTATAGTCTGGTATAGTCCAGTGTAGATCCAGTAGAGTCCAGTATAGTCCAGTATAGTCCAGTACAGTCCAGTATAGTCCAGTGTAGATCCAGTATAGTCTGGTATAGTCCAGTGTAGATCCAGTATAGTCCAGTATAGTCCAGTGTAGATCCAGTATAGTCCAGTATAGTCCAGTATAGTCCAGTATAGTCCAGTACATTCCAGTATAGTCCAGTATAGATCCAGTACAGTCCAGTGTAGATCCAGTATAGTCCAGTACAGTCCAGTACAGTCCAGTATAGTCCAGTACAGTCCAGTATAGTCCAGTATAGATCCAGTACAGTCCAGTGTAGATCCAGTATAGTCCAGTACAGTCCAGTATAGTCCAGTATAGATCCAGTATAGTCCAGTATAGATCCAGTACAGTCCAGTGTAGATCCAGTATAGTCCAGTATAGATCCAGTACAGTCCAGTACAGTCCAGTGTAGATCCAGTATAGTCCAGTACAGTCCAGTGTAGATCCAGTATAGTCCAGTACAGTCCAGTATAGTCCAGTATAGATCCAGTACAATCCAGTATAGTCCACTGGAGATCCAGTATAGTCCAGTACAGTCCAGTGTAGATCCAGTATAGTCCAGTAGAGTCCAGTACATTCCAGTATAGATCCAGTACAGTCCAGTATAGTCCAGTATAGATCCAGTACAATCCAGTATAGTCCAGTGTAGATCCAGTATAGTCCAGTACAGTCCAGTGTAGATCCAGTATAGTCCAGTATAGTCCAGTATAGTCCAGTTGTGTCCAGTTATAGTCCAGTATAGTCCAGTAATTGTCCAGTATAGTCCAGTAATAGTCCGGTATAGTCCAGTGTAGTCCAGTATAGTCCAGTATAGTCCAGTAATAGTCCAGTATAGTCCAGTATTGTCCAGTATAGTCCAGTATTGTCCAGTAATAGTCCGGTATAGTCCAGTGTAGTCCAGTATAGTCCAGTAATAGTCCAGTGTAGTCCAGTATAGTCCAGTATTGTCCAGTAATAGTCCAGTATAGTCCAGTATTGTCCAATAATAGTCCAGTATAGTCCCGTAATAGTCCAGTATAGTCCAGTGTAGTCCAGTATAGTCCAGTATTGTCCAGTATTGTCCAGTAATAGTCCAGTATAGTCCAGTATTGTCCAGTATTGTCCAGTAATAGTCCGGTATAGTCCAGTAATAGTCCAGTATAGTCCAGTGTAGTCCAGTATAGTCCAGTATTGTCCAGTAATAGTCCAGTATAGTCCAGTATTGTCCAATAATAGTCCAGTATAGTCCAGTAATTGTCCAGTATAGTCCAGTAATAGTCCAGTATAGTCCAGTATTGTCCAGTAATAGTCCGGTATAGTCCAGTAATAGTCCAGTATAGTCCAGTGTAGTCCAGTAATAGTCCGGTATAGTCCAGTAATAGTCCAGTATAGTCCAGTGTAGTCCAGTATAGTCCAGTATTGTCCAGTAATAGTCCAGTAATAGTCCAGTATAGTCCAGTATTGTCCAATAATAGTCCAGTATAGTCCAGTAATTGTCCAGTATAGTCCAGTAATAGTCCAGTATAGTCCAGTATTGTCCAGTAATAGTCCGGTATAGTCCAGTAATAGTCCAGTATAGTCCAGTGTAGTCCAGTATAGTCCAGTATTGTCCAGTATAGTCCAGTATTGTCCAGTAATAGTCCGGTATAGTCCAGTAATAGTCCAGTATAGTCCAGTGTAGTCCAGTATAGTCGAGTATTGTCCAGTAATAGTCCAGTATAGTCCAGTATTGTCCAGTAATAGTCCAGTATAGTCCAGTATTGTCCAATAATAGTCCAGTATAGTCCAGTAATTGTCCAGTATAGCCCAGTAATAGTCCAGTATAGTCCAGTATAGTCCAGTAATAGTCCAGTATAGTCCAGTATTGTCCAGTAATAGTCCAGGATAGTCCAGTACAGTCCAGTGTAGTCCAGTATACTCCAGTATTGTCCAGTAGTAGTCCAGTATAGTCCAGTATGTGTCCAGTAATAGTCCAGGATAGTCCAGTACAGTCCAGTATAGTCCAGTATTGTCCAGTAATAGTCCAGTATAGATCCAGTACAATCCAGTATAGTCCAGTGTAGATCCAGTATAGTCCAGTACAGTCCAGTGTAGTCCAGTATAGTCCAGTATGTGTCCAGTAATAGTCCAGTATAGTCCAGTACAGTCCAGTATAGTCCAGTATTGTCCAGTAATAGTCCAGTATAGTCCAGTACAGTCCAGTGTAGTCCAGTATAGTCCAGTATGTGTCCAGTATGTGTCCAGTAATAGTCCAGTATAGTCCAGTACAGTCCAGTAATAGTCCAGTAATAGTCCAGTACAGTCCAGTGTAGTCCAGTATAGTCCAGTATGTGTCCAGTAATAGTCCAGTATAGTCCAGTACAGTCCAGTATAGTCCAGTATTTGTCCAGTAATAGTCCAGTATTGTCCAGTATAGTCCAGTAATAGTCCAGTATAGTCCAGTAATAGTCCAGTACAGTCCAGTGTAGTCCAGTATTGTCCAGTAATAGTCCAGTATAGTCCAGTGTAGATCCAGCATATTTCCAGTACTCACAGAGAGCTGTCCAGGCAGGATGACGGGGAGGGCTCTGAGGGTAGCAGGGCTGGTGGGGGACATGACCGATATGGAGGGACGCTCCATCTTCTGAGACTCAAAGGAACTGGAGCCCGCTGCCAGGGGAAAGAACCAGGATGTGAAAGACTCAAACAACTCAGTGGGTAGACAGTACTGTATATTAACACCAATGAACTATGCCGTATTGTTCATCAAGGAAAACCAAAGCTTTGTTGAAACTTACTCGATTCTAAAGGAGGATGTGATGTTTCTGGAATTCTTGGTATGTCTCTAAGATGGGAGGAAGATTACATCAAACGTCTGCACAGACCTCTGCAATAGTCACTGACCAACAGCCATCACCAACCCCCATTTGATACAGAGTGCCAGCACATACAATACCTCAATCGTATGTTTGTTTGTATCGAAAAGGAAAAACACAGACACGTACACAAACTGGGTGTTGGGTTAGAGAGCGGTACTTCATATCCACACGGGGGAGAGACGTATGGGTTGAGAGAAGAGAGGGAACTTTCCTTATAAGGGTTTCTCTAAGGTCTAGGATGTTAGGGGTTACATCAGGGTTAGGCCTCAGGGAAGGACTACCGTACGACATAGCGGTCACTATGTCCACAATACGTATGTACTTACTGATACGCTCTATACACCTTTCTCAAGAAGTTATTGGAAATGATGCGGTGGATAGATCTTTTAGGTAAAGAAGACAATGGCCGTCAACATTTCACTTCAAAATTAGAAATAGTCAGAAAAGGGCACACAACAGTCGCAATATAGTAATAATAGTCCAAAATGGCAAACACAGTGCAAAATAGTCACACAATAGTTGCAGTGTATCGCACAACGGTTCCAAAATGGGAATTTAGCATTTCACACAGGAAGTCAGTCTTACCCAATAGGCCTTGAGACAACTATTTCCACTTGAGGCTCCGCCTTGGATTCCAGAATGATGTTGTACACTTCCTTCTTGGTTGCTCCCGGCAACGACTTCCCGTTCCACTGCAGTACCTCATCACCTAGAAAACAGGAAACAAGATGGCCGACATTAAAACAGCTGATTCATGGGTAAGCATGGAGCCTAGGTTAAAGATAACAAAGGTTAATTAAGACAATGTAATAATTCCATGCAGAAGTGTTAGAAAATAAACAAAATCCTTGGACCAGAGCCGGAGTGAAAATGACTAGAAGTGAATGTTACCGGTACAGAAAGTTCACCATCAAAGTGGAAAATAAACGCAATCATAGTGTACTCAGCAAACTAAAGCAGAATTGTTTAACTGTCATTGTTACGATCGTCGTCCTCCTCATCTGAGGAGGAGTAGTAAGAAGGATCGGAGGACCAAAATGCAGCGTGATGATTATCCATTTAATTAGACAACTTGAAAACAAAGAACAAAACAATAAACGGACAAACGAACGAAAACGAAACAGTCCCATATGGTGACATACACAAAGACACAGAAACAGGAACAATCACCCACAACCCACAATGACAAAACAGGCTACCTAAATATGGCTCCCAATCAGAGACAACGAAAAACACCTGCCTCTGATTGAGAACCATATCAGGCCAAACACATAGAAACAGACAAACTAGACATACAACATAGAATGCCCACTCCTATCACACCCTGACCAAACAAAACATAGAAACATACAACGCAAACTATGGTCAGGGCGTGACAGTCATTCTATTTATTGAAATGTTTTTCAAATTATCTACAGCCATTTTATTACTTGATGTCCCGACCACTGGTAACGATTTCAAAACTAATTCTGTAGAATCAGCAACAGCGCTGGTCAAATGAATGTGTTTGTTTTCTAACGCTGGCGCATGGGAATTATTACGTTGTCTTAACCTCTATTTTTTCAACCTAGCCTGGCGCTTTACTGAACAACCTCTGTTCACAACACAAGCAGTGTTCGGGTAGAAACGGTAGATTTTCGCAGCTCAAAAAGAACACACAGACAATCTGACAGAGCTACCAGACGGATGTGCAACACTTCTCCAGCAGATAACCCTGAATGTCTGAATGTTTTTTTGACGTTGCTTACCAGCTCGTAGGTGGCCAACAATGTCCGCCAGACTTCCTTTCTTGACTTTGGTGATGAAGGCCCCCAGTCTCCCTGTCTCTGTCATCTTCCCACCCACGACCTAGAAGGGAAACAGAACAGGGGCAGCTCAGACACAAGACCAAGAGCTCAGTACATAGAGATAACAGTGTAATTAAAACACTGCCCCTTGTGTTCAGTGCCAGTATCACCGAATATCCTGGGAAGGTACAAGGTCAGTATGAAGATATGACAATCTGGATACCGTCCCAGCCGAGTAGAAATCTACAGTATGTCCCCATAGTTTCCTTTATTATATACTTCTGTGGATAGTACACTAGCATCACTTACATTTGAGTCATTTAGCAGACACTTATCCAGATCAACTTACAGGAGCAATTAGGGTTAAGTGCCTTGCTCCAGGGCACATCAACAGATTTTTCCCCCCACACATAGTTGGCTCGGAGATTCAAACCAGCAACCTTTCGGTTACTGGCCCAACGCTCTTAACCGCGAGGCTACCTAATGTGGAGGTCAGACGTTAGAGACCCGGGTGGGCTCAGTACACAGGGATACACAGGGGTTAGTGTGGTAGTTTCCCCAGACTTCCTTTATCATACACATCCTTTGACAATACACCATCACACAGCCTGGGGCTCTGATGTCCTACACCCAACGGTCTCAGTACACAACAACGGTCTCAGTACACAGTTAATGTGGTAATACTATAGTAATTGAAAGGGATGCCGCAAGTGATTCCCTCTTACCTTTAACCCTAGTAAGGAGCCTGCCTCGCGGGGCATGGCCGACCTTTTGCTCAGAGTGATGCGTCCGATTAAGTGGTCGCCCTCCTTGGACGGCTGCCATGTCACTGGATGCTGTAGAGGGGGAGATTTAATTCCATCAGACAGAGAGAGAGGCAAAGAGAGGGGGGAGTGGTAGAGAGGGGATATAGGTAGCGACAGAGAGGGAGAGGAGCGAGGGTAAGAAAGGTATAAACAAGTTAGGGAGAGAAAGAGAAAGACAGAGAGTCTCTGCATCCCTTGTGAGGACAACTCTCCCACCCAGGCCAACTAGAAGGGACATGCCCATCCACAATAAACACATACAATATCAATTTACACTCCAAGCAATTATGTCTAGACTGGACTGTTTCTAATGTTGTAAGAATCTATATTTAGTAATGAATGGTGGGTAGAGTACGCCCACACACTTACTCAGACACTGCGGGGAATGAAACTAATAGGGCAGAATGTGTGTGTGTGCATGCATTTGTGTGTGTGTGTGTGTGTGTGTCTGTGTGTGCGTGTCCTAGGGTGGTGAGTCTGAGTTGAGTCAGCTTAAGCAAAACCCAAATCTGTCACTTTCTCCTGAAACTTACATGCCACACAGCAGGATCCAGAGGATGGCAGTCCCAATCACCTGGAGAGAGAGCGAGAGAGAGAGCGAGAGAGAGAGAGAGACAGAGCGAGAGCGAGAGAGCGCGAGAGCGAGAGAGCGAGAGAGCGAGAGAGTGCAAGAGCGAGAGAGAGAGAGAGAGGTAGAGAGGTAGAAAGAGAGAGAGGTATAGAGAGTAGAGAGATCGAGAGAGTAGAGAGATCGAGAGAGGCAGATAGATAAGATACACAGAAAGTGATAGAGTTAGAGATAGAGAGAGTTAGACGGACTCTGCATGCAGAATTCTGGAAAAAATAATATCCTTGTACAATGTAAAACACCAAATAATGCATGCAGAGCAGAATTAGGCCGATACCCACTAATTCTACAACCATCTAAAAGGAAGCGATTCCCAAACCTTCCATAACAAAGCCATCACCTACAGAGAAATTAACCTGGAGAAGAGCCCTGGGGCTCTGTTCACAAACACAAACAGACCCCACAGGGCCCCAGGACAGAAACACAATCAGACCCAATCAAATCATGAGAAAATAAAAATATAATTATTACACATTGGAAAGAATTTACAAAAAAACTGAGCAAACTAGGATGCTATTTGGCCATAAACAGAGAGTACACGGTGGCAGAATACCTGACCACTGTGACTGACCCAAAATAAAGGAAATCTATGTACAGACTCAGTAAGCAAAGCCTTGCTATTGAGAAATGCCGCCGAAGGCAGATCTGGCTCTCAAGAGAAGACAGACTATGTGCACACTGCCCACAAAATTAGGTGGAAGCTGCACTTCCTAACCTCCTGCCAAATGTATGACCATATTAGAGACACATACTATATTTCCCTCAGATTTCACAGACCCACAAATAATTTGAAAACAAATCCAATTTTGATAAACTCCCATATCTATTGGGTGAAATACCAGTGTGCAATCACAGCAGCAAGATTTGTGACCTGTTGCCACAAGAAAAGAGCAACCTGTCACGCCCTGACCTTAGAGAGCCTTTTTATGTCTCTATTTGGCTTGGTCAGGGTGTGATTTGGGGTGGGCATTCTATGTTTTTGTTTTCTATGATTTTGTATTTCTATGTTTTGGCCGGGTATGGTTCTCAATCAGGGACAGCTGTCTATCGTTGTCTCTGATTGGGAACCATACTTAGGTAGCCCTTTTCCATCCTTTCAGTGTGGGAAGTTGACTTTGTTAGAGGCATCATAGCCTATGTTAAGCTTCACGGTCGTTTATTTGTTTTGTTGGCGACATTTACCTAAATAAACAGAAATGAACGCTCACCACGCCGCGCTTTGGTCCAGTTCTTTCAACGGCCGTGACACAACCAGTGAAGAACAAGCAGACCTATATTTGTGTTTATTTATTTTCCCTTTTGTACTTTAACTATTTGCACATCATTACAACAATGCATATAGACATAATATGACATTTGAAATGTCTTTATTCTTTTAGAACTTTTGTAAGTGAAATGTTTAGTGTACATTTTTTATTGTTTATTTAAACTTTTGTTTATTATTTATTTCACTTGCTTTGGCAATGTAAACATGTGTTTCCCATGCCAATAAAGCATGTTAATTGAAATTGAATTGAGAGAGAGAGACAGATAAGATAAACAGAAAGATAGAGAGAGTTAGAGATGGAGAGAGAGAGAGGTAAAAGCTAAAACGAGAAAGTCAGTTTCAGTCGCCGTCAGACTAAGTCAACTCAGTCCAACACACCAGGAAACAAGGGGACAAACTGGGACCTTGTCTGTCTGTCGCCCAACTCTCATTACCAGCCATACTGACAGATGGTGGAGAGACAGAGAGACTGGAGAATGGCCACACTTCAGTCCAGACCAGCTCTACCCATCGACCCAGTCCCACACGTCCTCCAAAGCCTCATACCTCCTTCAAGGCCTCATCCACCCTTTTAAGTCTTCAATGGATGACGTCAACAGAATAGCAGGATGAAATTAGATGGGGACTTTGGTGTATGACTTTAGAAACAGGGACAAGTCCCTGAACCTACAGGACCATAGCCAGCTTGGACACTGATCAGAGACGTGTGTATAAAGAGCTAAGGGAAAGTAAGTGGTCAGGAGAGGAGGGAGGATGTAGGGGTTAAAGTTGAGGGGTGCAACTCAACTGTTTGCTGATTTGGAAGTGAGATCTAAAAAATGTGAAGAGCAATCTGAAATTTTAAAGTGCAATGAGGGAACTACTTCAAAACGTTCCTGCTGACTCCTCGATTCAGAGTGCTGACTGTTCCTTTTTCTGTTTTTAGCTGATGAATATTGGACATCAGATCACACGATCTGGGGCACTTCTTTTCTGGGTGCAATACTAACAGGCTAATAATAATTACCGATGAGGAATGTTTAGCTATTCAAAATCAACGTCTACTGTATGTACCTGTAAAAAATCAGGTCAAAGGTCAGTTACAAAAACATAGAGCATTTGGAGACTATCCCCTCTTATCCTGAATCTATTTCTATTAACAGGGATCAATCTGGTCAATGTTAGACGCTGATCCAGGTTCAGATTTGACTTGACCCTGACCCTGTAGTAAAGTCAGATATCAATGCTGCAGGTTTTACACTAATCTGACAGGAATTGAAAACCCTTCTGTGAATAATGTATTTATAATGTATTTGATCCATAACAATGTATCACAGTGTAATTATATATATTATACTGTATATTATAGTGTTCTATTTAATTCTGTGATTTGACCTAAAGGACGTCATCAGGAGGTCATCACGAGGGCATCGCAGACGGATCGGCCTACACACACAAACACACACTGTCTGAAAACACACTGAAGAATTAGCATCAACACTAAAATTAACCTTAGGTCTGATTTCTCCTGTCATTTCCTCCTTACTATATTATCTTCAACAACTTGACATCTTTGAGGAAGCCAACCAATCAGACTGGCTGAATCTCCACTCCCTCCTTTAACCGTAAACAGTAAACTCTTAGCTCCTTATTCAATCTCAAAATACACTTTTAGCTCCTTATTCAATCCCAAACGCATCTTTAAATAGATTCTTATTTTCATATTGGTGTCCTCTTTCGACTTTTATAAAGGCCCTAGTTCATTTTGCAAAATATAGCCTGCATCAGGAGCGTATTCAAACTGCTAACCTCCCAACAAGATATTAGACTACATGGCATAAACGTTTTACTATCTCATTTGACTGGTTTGATTGCAACAGTAAAGCTGTCTCGCAGGTCTACTAAATATAAAGTAGGTTTGGGGTGTATCTGTACCCTCGCTTACAATTTGGAGCAGTTCAATTGTATTACAGTAAATGAAAAACACACAACAACACGGAAGTTGGCCGAACTGTCTCGTTTTAAGATTAACCAACCATATATCCATCTATACCATCAATACTTTATCCAAAAATAATAGAATGAAGCAGTATTTATTGGACATACATTGTCCTCATGAATCCAGGCTTTCACAGCTGAGTAACACTTCACATAGCTATATTTAGCGGTTAGCCTTGTCCTGTCTCTGAATTTGTTTACCGCGGACAACATCAAATGTAAATCCCATGCTGGATTGGGACTGGCGTATTCCTAAAGTAAACACCGCTAAACACTTGCTAGCTACGACAGCTAACTTTCTAACTATTTCTCCGCCTGTCGCCCCCATTAAACACCCTATTCCCACATGTTAACCTAATCTGATCATCTAATTTGGGATTGGGATTGGCCTGGAGCGACCAGTGGTGGTGGTTAGTGGTGAGTGAGATGAGTACACAGATAAACAAAACAACAACCGTCGTCATGGCATCCTCCGTCGACAAGCTAACCGCTAAAATAGCATAGCTTAATTTAGTCAAGAAGAGTGAATTGCAAAGCTGTTGCAGGCCGGCGTGAGCAAACGAGAGGCCAAAACTGAACATGCGGCCGGCCACAATGGCGACACCCAAACTCGATTATATCTTATCCGTTAACGGCATGATGCCGCCGGTGTTTGGCGGGGAAGCTTTACGTAGCATTAGCCGCACTAGCCACTGACCTAATTCTGCCAAATCTGCTGGCCTAAATCACAGGACGTTTCCTAAATTAAAGAGAGCTGTCCAGTCCTGTTCCAGGACGGGAAGCAATAGGGTTTGGCTTCAGCGGTGTGGGTGAATGACAGTGTACTGAGTCAAGGCTATAGCACACTATAGGCAGGGAGATACAGTCCCAGCAAACTTTGACATGTACATTTAAATTCTTTATTTTGATGGAAACCTAGAGCAAAGCGATTTTGATAACAACAAAAAAGTTAAGAAAGAATATTGCATTAGTAGCGACACCCGACAGGTGACCATAAAACCATAAATTCTAACGAAAGTTTGATCATTCCACCAATGTCGAAATCTCTGACAACACTGAGACAAAACCAGCTAATATAGATGATTTGATCTGATAGAAAACTGAAGAATCAGACCTTTCTTGCTGACACTCTCCATACAGGTAGCCATAACACCAACTCAACACAGATTTGATCATTCTTCCAATGTTAACATATATGAATGCATGACCAATCATATTGACATGAGAAGAGCTAACAGAGAGAGAGAGCAGTAATCTGACCTTTCTCACTGACGCTCTCCATGTCCACGTCCTCACAGCTGGTGTACTCGGGCGTGGAGGCGCCCTCCTCCTCTGAGCTGCTGATAGACATCTGCCTCTTGTTGACGCCCCGTTTGCTCTTGTAGGGCCTGGGTGGGGGCGGCCGCAGCGACTCCGACTGGTCCGAGCTCTGGGAGTCCTTCCGCAGTAGGCTGTCCCCGGACTTCTCCCTCCTAGCCTTGTGCATCATGGCTGCCTGGGAATTGGGGTCCAGCTGGCTGGGGTGGGGTCCCTTAGGGGGGTCCCAGCCTGCTGGAGGAGGGGGTCCTTGGTGGGGGTGAGGAGCACCAGGATGGGGGCCCGTTCGTGGGCCACCACCGGATGGTTGAAGGGGTCCGTGGTTCTGGTTCTGTTTGAGGGGAGGTGGACCTCCCTGGGGTCCCTGCCCCATTCCGCCACCCCCACCACCCCCCACGGTCCTGTCCATGGAGTAGGCGCGGTGGTTCTCCAAGGATGCCTTGCGGTCCGGTTCTCCACCACCCCCACCGCCGCCCCTCCGGAGACGATTCTCAGGCACATCCCCCATGTTCCCTCCCCCTCCTCCCCCGCCCTCCAGCCCCACCTCATTGATGGCGTTGTTGCTGTGGCGCCGCTCGTGGCGCACCTTCGACACCTTGGCGTGCATGCGCATCTCCTGCTCCTCCTTCTGCGGCTTGACCGGGTAGCGCGCCAGGTTGGGGTCGCTGCGGTAACGCGTCTGGAACTCCTCCTCCTGGCGCCGCTTGCGCTCCAGCTCATCCTCCTCCGGGGGGCGTCTCCGAAGGTCGGGGCGATTTCCTTGGTCGCCACCGTCGGGGTAGTCATGGGAGCGGACCTTCTCCAGGTGCCGGCCGTCCCGCCAGTCTATGTCCCCAGGACCACAGAACTCCTCCTGGGAGGCCACGGTCTGAAGCTTCCCTGGGGGTCCCCGGCCTCCTCTACCACGACCAGGACCACCGGGCTTACCGTTCTGCTCATGGAGGGACACAGGTCTTTTCCTGAAGAGAAGAGAAGGGTGACCATAATGGACATTGATATAACATTACATACTTGTTGTTTTGTTAACATAATACCATGTAGTAACATAACAAAAAAGCCTACTCAGATATACTGGACAAATTCTGGTCAGTATCAGTTATTACTGGTTGAATGAAAGAAATGATGATAAAGATGGAAATAATTCAAAATGGAGGAATATGTACAGAACTAAAATGAGATTCTATTTCCATGGGAAAATGTTCCTACTGTTGGTTAACCTGGGTATGGATCATCCAACAACAGTGTGGAATAGGGACAGCATTTTGAGTGACGCATTCAGGCCGGACCGAAATGGACTCACCCATTAGACGCAAAACAAAATATATTAATCATGGACCTTTCAAGAATAAAACATGTAACCCAGCTTCTGCTTTGGCTAAGCTTGGACAGAACTATTTTTTTGATCCAGTGGGGATTAAAAAATCAAGTGCTGCAACCCATATACCACAACACCGAAAATGGGTCACTCCCAACATCAGAGGATTTGAGTTCCTGTCAAACGCGGAGAAAATATGACCAAAGTATGTCCAGTGTTGAATGAGACAAATGAGGCTACGTGTGTACACTGACGGTGTCAACAAGACCCCGTTAGACAAAACAGATGCTGCATTAGCCTAATTCATCCAATCACAACAAAGTCAAATATATTAAAGAGGACTAACCTGTACACGACTCAACTGTACCACAATAAAAATAGACCCAATATAAAAACTAGCATATCATCTAAAAGAGGCCCAGGTCAAGATACTTAATACCTAGACTCTGATACAGTCCCAAAATGTTTTGCATGTCAGCAATCAAGTTTTCAAGATAGAGGACTTTCAAAAAGCTAATTGTAACTTGCCACATCATCGTGATGACACAAAACGCATCTTATGAAGTTAAAAAAAAATACCAAAACAGGCCCCTAGATAACCAATACAGTGACGTAAACTCTGGTTTGAGCCTCTACAGCCAGAGAGGTGAAAGCAGGGATTGTGAGAGGACAGGTGAAAGTGTTTTAGGGATTAGAGCGTTTGTGTCGACGATGTCCTACTTGTCTCGTGGTGGTTCGCTCCGAGCGCGTGACGCCGGCATGGTGTCCAACGCTCCCTTGGCCGGTACCGTTGGCGGCTGATGCGTTCCGTCGGGCGCCGCCCCTGCGTTACCGCTGGAAGAGGGCGGGGCCTGGGACCTGGAGCGGAGTAGGTTCCTGTCCCCCCGTTGGGTGTCACCCCCCGTATGCGGGGCGTTCAGGCCGCCATCCAGGCTCATCTGCCTCGCCCCCGGCCCCGAAAACCATTCTCCCGATTTGGTGAGGATCTCCTGTTGCTTACGGCACAGGTTGCATACCCACATTACCTACAGGGGTGAAGGAGGAGAGGAGGAGGTTAGATATTATATACATGTACAGTATGCAGTAGTAGCCTGTACCTATAGAGAGAAAGAGAGCATGGTCAATTCCATTTCCGATTCCTATTTTCTTAATTGAAAAGCAAACCCTGAATTGACTGAATTGAAATGGAATTTGACCCTAACATTGTCTCTTAGACAGAGAATGTATAATACTATGCAATACCTCAATACTATAGTCATCTAATTCTATTTCTATGAGGTTAGCATCAGAAGACTCGTGGGGTTGCAGATGTTGTCATATATCCATTGCAGTCCACTTTTTAAGGAACTATCATCTCTAGTCCATGTGCGAAACAGATTCAGTCGTGAGGCAGAGAAATGTTAGCTTAGCTTGGAATATTTTAGCTTGGAGTATTTTAGCTTGGAGTATTTTAGCTTGGAATATTTTAGCTTGGAGTATTTTCGACAGACAACAGGTCATTGTTATACAGGCAAGGAAAGGGCAGGACTGGTGACAGAACTACAAACAGGCACAGATAGAGGATCTTAGTAAGACACAAGCAAGTATTAGTCACAGCGTTATGTTCTTTCTCATGTTTTATTTTAGTCTCATGACTCTGATTGAGTATTGGTGATAGCTCATCTGTCAGACAGGGGATCAAGGTTCCTTAAAATACCCTAGAACCTCCCCCCCCCCACGCTCCCCCTCCCCACGCTCCCCCATCCCAACCCACGTTCCGCCTCCCCCCACGCTCCCCCCTCCCTCCCTACGCCCCCCCCCCCCCCTCCCTCCCTCCCCCAGCCTCCACTCTCTTTAACCTCTTCCTCCCTTCTCCTACAGGTTGCTGCAGATTAAAAATTAAATGCCACATGGTTGCAGATATGAAGGGAGACAGAGTGCACCATGTTAGAATCCAAGATGGCGTAGCAGTCGGACGTGTCTTTGTCATGTCCTGTCCCGTGTAAATAGTTTTCGTATTTTTCGTGTACATTTCGTATATATTTTAATTTCACTTTCCATCTAGGAACTGAATATACATTCCTACATTCCGCCTCACCCAATGTGGTTCGGACCTGCTATTTTTTTATACTTTAGAACCGTAACCCCAATCAGAAGCTAGCCAGATAACTAGCTACTAGCTAGTAGTCAGTTAGCCACTGCTGCGGTCTTCACCCTCAACTCGGACACAGCCAGCTTCAATACCGGGCCAATACCTGCCAGTCTGCAAGCGCGATATCAACCCAGAGCATATAGGACTGCTTTTTCTCTACCACATCACCGGATTCCTGACGCAAGCTCTGGACAATTACACCGTATCATCACAGCTAGCTAGCTGCAACCGAGTGGCTACTACTGGCTAACACCTCTGTCCCGAAGCAAGCACCAGTTAGCCTTGAGCTAGCCTCGAGCTAGGCCCATCTGCCGGCTAGCTGAAGAGGTCTACCAGCGAATTCTTGGGCTACAATACCAGCTACAAGCTAATTTAGCAATTTTTTTTGCCGCTGCTAGTAGCTGTTACCTTCTGCACAGACACCAGCCCTGTTATTAGCCTGGATATTACTCACCAATTTACCAGCATCGGACTGTCTCTCGACAACAACGCCGGATTCCTGCCGTAATCCCTGAGCCACTACTTCTGATCCTCACAGCTAGCTTGCAGCTAGCGCTGCTAGCGCCACTGCCACGAAGCTAGCACCAGTTAGCAAACACAATTCTACAATTCACAACCTCTCTTTCGCCATCGCCATCTGGCTTGGATTCTCTGTCGACACGACCACGTCTGAGCAGACCCCCTCCGTCTGAGCAGACCACCCCCGGGCTACTAACTTTAAACGCCGCGTGCTAGCTTAGTGGAGGCCTCCCTGCTCCATCTACGGCTGCCCCCTGGACACTATGATCACTTGGCTACATAGCTGATGCATGCTTGACTGTCCATTAATTCACGGTACTCCATTCTGTTTATTTGTGTTTTATCTGTCGGCTCTGTGCTTTAACTCAGGATCTGTGTGTAGTTAATCCGACCCTCTCTGCCTAGTCGTCGCCATTTTTACCTGTTGTTGCTGTGTTAGACTAGCACCCTGTTATTGCTGCTGTTATCTTACCTGTTGTTTTAGCTAGCTCTCCCAATCAAGACCTGCAATCACTTTATGCCTTATTGTATGTCTCTCTCAAATATCAATATGCCTTGCATACTGTTGTTCAGGCTAGTTATCATTATCATTGTTTTGGTTTGCAATGGACCCTGTAGTTCCACTCTCCGTACCTCTGATACCTCCTTGGTCCCACCCCCCACACATGCGGTGACCTCACCCATTGAGACCAGCATGTCCAGAGATACAACCTCTCTTATCATCACCCAGTGCCTGGGCTTGCCTCCGCTGTACCCACGCCCCACCATACCCCTGTCTGCACATTATGCCCAGAATCTATTCTACCACGCCCATAAATCTGCTCCTTTTATTCTTTGTCCCCAACGCTCTAGGCGACCAGTTTTGATAGCCTTTAGCCGCACCCTCATCCTACTACTCCTCTGTTCCTCGGGTGATGTGGAGGTAAACCCAGGCCCTGCATGTCCCCAGTCACCCTCATTTGTTGACTTTTGTGATCGAAAAAGCCTTGGCCTCATGCATGTCAACATCAGAAGCCTCCTCCCTAAGTTTGCCTTACTCACCGCTTTAGCACACTCTGCCAACCCTGATGTCCTTGCCGTGTCCGAATCCTGGCTTAGGAAGGCCACCAAAAATTCTGAGATTTCCATACCCAACTATAACACTTTCTGTCAAGATAGAACTGCCAAAGGGGGAGGAGTTGCAATCTACTGCAGAGATAGCCTGCAAAGTTCTGTCATACTTTCCAGGTCTATGCCCAAACAGTTCGAACTTCTAATTTTAAAAATTAATCTCTCCAGAAATAAGTCTCTCACTGTTGCCGCCTGCTACCGACCCCCCTCAGCTCCCAGCTGTGCCCTGGACACCATCTGTGAATTGATCGCTCCCCATCTAGCTTCAGAGTTTGTTCTGTTAGGTGACCTAAACTGGGATATGCTTAACACCCCGGCAGTCCTACAATCCAAGCTTGATGCCCTCAATCTCACACAAATCATCAAGGAACCCACCAGGTACAACCCTAAATCCGTAAACATGGGCACCCTAATAGACATTATCCTGACCAACCTGCCCTCCAAATACACCTCTGCTGTCTTCAATCAAGATCTCAGCGATCACTGCCTCATTGCCTGTATCCGCCACGGGTCCGCGGTCAAACGACCACCCCTCATCACTGTCAAACGCTCCCTAAAACACTTCTGCGAGCAGGCCTTTCTAATCGACCTGGCCCGGGTACCCTGGAAGGATATTGACCTCATCCCGTCAGTTGAGGATGCCTGGTCATTCTTTAAATGTTACTTCCTCACCATATTAGACAAGCATGCTCCGTTCAAAAAATGCAGAACCAAGAACAGATATAGCCCTTGGTTCACTCCAGACCTGACTGCCCTCGACCAGCACAAAAACATCCTGTGGCGAACTGCAATAGCATCGAAGAGCCCCCGCGATATGCAACTGTTCAGGGAAGTCAGGAACCAATACACGCAGTCAGTCAGGAAAGCAAAGGCCAGCTTTTTCAAGCAGAAATTTGCATCCTGTAGCTCTAACTCCAAAAAGTTCTGGGATACTGTAAAGTCCATGGAGAACAAGAGCACCTCCTCCCAGCTGCCCACTGCACTGAGGCTAGGTAACACGGTCAACACCGATAAATCCGTGATAATCGAAGACTTCAACAAGCATTTCTCAATGGCTGGCCATGCCTTCCTCCTGGCGACTCCAACCTTGGCCAACAGCCCCGCCCCCTCCGCTGCTACTCGCCCAAGCCTCCCCAGCTTCTCCTTTACCCAAATCCAGATAGCAGATGTTCTGAAAGAGCTGGAAAACCTGGACCCATACAAATCAGCTGGGCTTGACAATCTGGACCCCCTATTTCTGAAACTGTCCGCCGCCATTGTCGCACCCCCTATCACCAGCCTGTTCAACCTCTCCTTCGTATCATCTGAGATCCCCAAGGATTGGAAAGCTGCCGCGGTCATCCCCCTCTTCAAAGGGGGAGACACCCTGGACCCAAACTGTTACAGACCTATATCCATCCTGCCCTGCCTATCTAAGGTCTTCGAAAGCCAAGTCAACAAACAGATCACTGACCATCTCGAATCCCACCGTACCTTCTCCGCTGTGCAATCCGGTTTCCGAGCCGGTCATGGGTGCACCTCAGCCACGCTCAAGGTACTAAACGATATCATAACCGCCATCGATAAAAGACATTACTGTGCAGCCGTCTTCATCGACCTGGCCAAGGCTTTCGACTCTGTCAATCACCATATTCTTATCGGCAGACTCAGTAGCCTCGGTTTTTCTAATGACTGCCTTGCCTGGTTCACCAACTACTTTGCAGACAGAGTTCAGTGTGTCAAATCGGAGGGCATGTTGTCCGGTCCTCTGGCAGTCTCTATGGGGGTACCACAGGGTTCAATTCTCGGCCGACTCTTTTCTCTGTATACATCAATGATGTTGCTCTTGCTGCGGGCGATTCCCTGATCCACCTCTACGCAGACGACACCATTTTATATACTTCCGGCCCTTCCCTGGACACTGTGCTATCTAACCTCCAAACGAGCTTCAATGCCATACAACACTCCTTCCGTGGCCTCCAACTGCTCTTAAACGCTAGTAAAACCAAATGCATGCTTTTCAACCGTTCGCTGCCTGCACCCGCACGCCCGACTAGCATCACCACCCTGGACGGTTCCGACCTAGAATATGTGGACATCTATAAGTACCTAGGTGTCTGGCTAGACTGCAAACTCTCCTTCCAGACTCATATCAAACATCTCCAATCCAAAATCAAAGCAAGAATCGGCTTTCTATTCCGCAACAAAGCCTCCTTCACTCACGCCGCCAAACTTACCCTAGTAAAACTGACTATCCTACCGATCCTCGACTTCGGCGATGTCATCTACAAAATAGCTTCCAATACTCTACTCAGCAAACTGGATGCAGTTTATCACAGTGCCATTCGTTTTGTTACTAAAGCACCTTATACGACCCACCACTGCGACCTGTATGCCCTAGTCGGCTGGCCCTCGCTACATGTTCGTCGTCAGACCCACTGGCTCCAGGTCATCTACAAGGCTATGCTAGGTAAAGTGCCGCCTTATCTCAGTTCACTGGTCACGATGGCTACACCCACCCGCAACACGCGCTCCAGCAGGTGTATCTCACTGATCATCCCTAAAGCCAAAACCTCATTTGGACGCCTTTCCTTCCAGTTCTCTGCTGCCTGCGACTGGAACGAATTGCAAAAATCTCTGAAGTTGGAGACTTTTATCTCCCTCAACAACTTTAAAAATCTGCTATCCGAGCAGCTAACCGATCGCTGCAGCTGTACATAGTCCATCTGTAAACTACCCACCCAATTTACCTACCTCACCCCCCATACTGCTTTTATTTATTTACTTTTCTGCTCTTTTGCACACCAGTATCTCTTCCTGCACATGATCATCTGATGATTTATCACTCCAGTGTTAATCTGCTAAATTGTAATTATTCGATTTATTGCCTACCTCATGCCTTTTGCACACATTGTATATAGATTCTCTTTTTTTTTCTACCATGTTATTGACTTGTTTATTGTTTACTCCATGTGTAACTCTATGTTGTCTGTTCACACTGCTATGCTTTATCTTGGCCAGGTCGCAGTTGCAAATGAGAACTTGTTCTCAACTAGCCTACCTGGTTAAATAAAGGTGAAATAAATAAAAAATAAAAAATGTCACTATGTTCATTTTCGATGAAGAACTGGGCCTAGCCTGTAGCCTGGTATCCCAACATACACTGAGTATACAAAACTCTTTCCATGACATAGACTGACCAGGTGAATCCAGGTGAAGGCTATGATCCCTTATTGATGTCACTTGCTAAATCCACTTTAATCAGTGTAGATGAAGGGGATGAGGCAGGTTAAAGAAGGATTTTTAAGCCTTGAGACAATTGAGACATGGATTGTGTATGTGTGCCATTCAGAGGGTGAATGGGCAAGACAAAATATTGAAGTGCCTTTGAACGGGGTATGGTAGTAGGTGCCAGGCGCACCGGTTTGTGTCAAGAACTGCAACACGCTAAACAGTTTGAGGCTGTTAGGATGCAACTCAATATTAGGAAGGTGTTCTTAATGTTTTATACACTCATTGTAGGTTACAATGCGCTCTGTGAAATATCACAGCATTTTACTTACACATTGACACAAGGAAACAGCCCAAAAAATTTCACAAATGTGTAATAATACTGTTACCACGAGAGAAAATTCAACATATTCTACAAGGCTACAAATGTATTAAAGGTGATCCAATATGAACGCAGTATCTAGTTAAACAGAGTAGGCTTGATATGGATGGGATGTCGTTACCACGGAGAGCCTGTTGCCTATGGCGGACAAGGCTGTTAATCCCCCACAGCGGATGATGGCACAGAATATTAACTGGCCAGCAAGGAAAGTCAGCTACAATATCCACCATCCACCAAAAGCTATTTATCGTTCCACAACAGATACCAGAAGAACATTCCTAATTCAATAACTGGTTACAGTATAGGCCCTGAAGAAAAGACATAAGTGAAAGCTAGGAAATTGACAACTATCTGAACTTAACACTGTGGAAGACCATGATTTGAGAGGACAAGTCACAGATATACAGCTACATCTACTGATTGCTGTTCACAATAGTATAAAATAATACTTTTTCATTATTTAACTAGGCAAGTCAGTTAAGAACAAATTCTTATTTTCAATGACGGCCTAGGAACAGTGGGTTAACTGCCTTGTTCTGGGGCTGAAAGGCAGATTTTTACATTCTCAGCTCGGGGATTCGATCTTGCAACCTTTCGGTTACAAGTCCAACGCTCTACCCACTAGGCTACCTGCCACCCCAATAATAATAAATATATAAAAATGGTCTACTGTTGATAGAAATCATTGGTCAACTCAAGTCAGCTAATTGACAACCCCAAATGGAACAGCATCAAAGAAAGGTTCCGTACTCACATGTAGCCATGGCTACTGAAAATCGCCTCCCTCCCAACGCAGAGAAAAACAGATTTATCTCTTCTCGAGTGTATAATCCCACGGTCTAGAACGATGGTACAAATCCAAAATGGCGGGAAATTGTTGTTTAGAAGTCTTTATTTGCATCCCAAAACACAACCTTCTGTGAAACCTGCTCTTTGATGGAGGGTTGGTCGAATGGACAGTTAGGTCAGCAGTCAGCTTGCAGTTAGCTTTTTAGCGAACCGGCGCGCATCGTGCGTACAGTACCCTGATTGAATCCTCTGTTTGGCTCCAGGCCACACTAATCTAAAGTAAATCAGCTGTGTGCAGCTGTGGCCCACAGCTGTCGAGCTGGACACACACACACACATGCAGTTGTTCTAATACACACATACACATCTGTACAGTACATACAATCTCTCCCTCTTTCACTCTCTCTCTCTTTCTCTCTTTCTCTCTCTCACTCTCTCACTCTCTCACACACACATATACATACACTCTCTATCTCTCTCACACTTTCACACTCACTCACACACATACTCTCTCTCTCTCTCTCTCTCTCTCTCTCTCTCTCTCTCTCTCTCTCTCTCTCTCTCTCTCTCTCTCTCTCTCTCTCTCTCTCTCTCTCACACACACTCTCTCTCTGTTCTCAGGCAGGTTAGATTAGAGTAGACCGCAGCTAATCCCTTCAGCTCCTCACCATTATTCAGCATCATCATCATTCAGGACAATACCCGCCAGCCGGTTTCAGATAGCAGCCGTGCGCAAGGCCGGTAGGCTATGCTACCGCTAAACCATACCCCTTATACTCCCTCCCCTTAATTATTCAGCCGTTTGGTGATTATCATTATCATTATCAATCATTCAGAGTGCATTCTGGGAAATCCCTTTTTATCAGGCCGGGAATGTAAAGTATATATTAGGTAGGCCTATAGTGACAGTATTAAGGCCATCATTTCAAATATCCATCTAGGGATGCGGTCAATATTTGCATGCGTCTCAAAGAGGACGGTAAGAAATGTTAACATATTAGACTCTATAGCAAAGAACTGATGAAGGAAAAAGGTCCCGTTTAACTTCACACTAAATAGGGAGATTTTTTTTCTCATGGCTGAGGAAGACGAAATAAATTAATCCGATGGTTAATCCTTGAATGAGATCGTATTCAAGCAGCACACAAACAAGGAAATACGGTCCACACACACACACGCACGCACGCACGCACGCACGCACGCACGCACGCACGCGCGCACGCGCACGCACACGCACACGCACACACACACACACACACACACACACACTGACACATGGCGCTCCACAGGACGCAGTGCGATGAACTGGAGGTGACACCACAGTGGGCTAATTCTAGAGCGAGCCGTCTGATTGGCTGCCATCACACACTAACCATGCTTAAGCAGCACATATTACATGTGTCACACAATAGGGTGGGGTTCCTAACACAGACCAAAATAGGATTTTGAATGGAAATCAACTGTTTCGTCTCCACAACGACAGTAAAACGAATGTGTGTGTGTCTTGAGTATGAGCAATGCCATTTCTAATGTGTTACTGCACCAATCTCACCCTGCCTAACAGAATGCAGGTCACCATGGTAACCAAGTCATTGAGTACAGAGAGAGAGAGACCTGTTGCCACAAGAAAAGGGCAACCAGTGAAGAACAAACACCATTGTAAATACAACCCATATTTATGCTTATTTATTTTAACTTGTGTGCTTTAACCATTTGTACATTGTTACAACACTGTATATATATAATATAACATTTGTAATGTCTTTATTGTTTTGAAACTTCTGTATGTGTAATGTTTACTGATAATTTGTATTGTTTATTTCACTTTTGTATAATATCTACCTCACTTGCTTTGGCAATGTTAACACATGTTTTCCATGCCAATAAAGCCCCTTGAATTGAAATTGAATTGAGAGACAGAGAGACAGAGAGAGATTGTACTAACAATGCCAAGACTGGGAACAGCAAGTTAGTGTGGAGCTAAAAGAACTGTGTGGCCTCCTATGAGCTCTCTGTGACATCATAATAGATCATCATCCTCAAACAAACTTAAGACCCTCATACGGGCTACAAGACTAACCTAAATCACAACACATATCTACCCAGTCACGCCTGGATTAGTCATAAAAGGACACGACAACAAATGACAGGTCTTAAGTCATGTTTATGACAGTTTTAAACCATGTCAGCGGCAGGTACTGTCAAAAAAGTTTGACTGTAAAAAAAACACAAACCGCAAAAGCCAAAATACAACATTTAACCAACGTTACAACAACCTCAATCCCACACATCCTGCGTTGCCTAACAACCCATCACCTTCCTCGTACCGTTAACCCGCCTGACGCAGCAGACCGACTTGACAAAACACACACACACACTGTCCACCCTAAAGGTATCTAAAAGTAAATAAAATGTAGTTAATTTAATGTATCTCTTTTTCTAAAGCCACACCTCCGTCCGTGTTTTACATGGTCTCAAACCTACGCAGAGGAGAGAATAGCACATACACAATATCAACATGTAGGCCACTAAAACCTGGGTCTATTCTGTGTGGGAGAGAAACACGCACACGCACACACATACACACACGCGCACTCTCACACACACACACACACACACACACACACACACACACACACACACACACACAGAATAATTGTGAGCAGGCCCTACGTTCCTGGATTGTGTGACGGATAGGTGCAGTGTGTGTGTGTGTGTGTGTGTGTGTGTGTGTGTGTGTGTGTGTGTGTGTGTGTGTGTGTGTGTGTGTGTGTGTGTGTGTGTGTGTGTGTGTGTGCGTGCGTGTCTGTGTGTGTCTGTCTATCGTGAGTATGAGTAATGCCATTTCTAACAGGTAACTGCACCAATCTCACCCTGCCTAACAGAATACAGTTCACCATGGTAACCAAATCATTGAGTACAGAGAGCCATGTCAGTGGCAGGCACTGGCAAAAAAGTTTGAAAAAGACTAACAGCAAAAAACTAAATACAACGTTTAACCAACGTTAGAACAACCTCAATCCCACACAACCTGCGTTGCCTTACAAACCACCACCTTCCTCGTACCAGCAACCCACCTGACGAGGCAGACCGACTTGACGAATGGCGACATCTGACAGCCGTCATTAATCAACAGGCTCTTTTCTACCCCACACCCCTCCATCATCTCCATCTCAGACGCTCTATCCATCCGTGTCTGTTGCCAAAACAGGGGAGGTGGGGATAGCGACAGTAACACCGGGCACGGCGGCGGCGGGAATAGCTGGGAATTCTGTAAACGTCGTCTTTTTCCTTAACTGGGTGGAATAGATGGAGGCCCGGGGTGGTGGAATGGAGAGGAAAGTGTTCAGTGAGCGCGCTCAATACAGCCTCCAACGACAGATTGACATATGGGGCGGCAGCAGTGCCTGGCAGAAAACTACCATCCGTCAGGGAATGGTAAATCCTTCAGACGGGGAAGAAAGACGACCACAAAACACGATAATGCTCCATTTGTGTAAATAAGGCTATAGATCAACTAGGAATAGGTCTTGGCTTCCTTCTGCAGCCGAGCCCCGTAAACCACAAGACAGTTCAGTGTTAGACTGAATGGCATTCTACCCTATAGAAGCCAATACTGCTAAGAACACAACAGAAACCCTTCTAGTATTATTAGCCCAAGGTGTTTGTATAGGCCTTTCTGTAACTCCAAACTGATCCTGGAACTGCTCACTAATACAGTTACTGTTACCGCTATTGTTATTTTATCAAAGGCATTACAGTAATGTTTTATGGCAGACCGCTGGGTTAGTCATCCAATGCTGAGAAACCTGACAGAGATTATGAAGTGCATTCCCTTCCTGTAAAAAGTGCAGTGTCAGCTCGATGCAGTGTGGGAGTGGGAGAGTTGGTGTGTGTGTGTATGTGTGTGTCCGGTGTGAGTGCGTGTGTCTGTGCGTGCGTCTGGTTTGTCCAAGCAGTAAAGAGGTGTTTGCATATTTGTGTCTGGCTACATTAGTGTGTGTATGTGAGTCTCCACTACAGGACGAGGAGACAGATTGGCTCTGATTCGCTCATTCCCTCTCGATCTCTCTCTTTCTCTCGCAGCCATCTGGAGATGACATGAAACACACATAAACAAACCCTCTGCAATTAATACACCAAGACAAGTGAAAGCAACTAGACTCGCGGGGACTAACTAGTCTCTTGTCTGTGAAGAATATAACATGATAAATTGTTTTATTTGTGTAAATCGTACATTTAAACTGTGATTGTATCGTAAAATGATGAAATAAATGTCATTTGACCCTTATTTACACTATAAAATATACGTTATTCAAAGATTCATGTTCCTTGAGGCGTCAACTGAAGAAATTGTGGTGGTTAACCAAACAGTGTCTCTGAGAATGAGTCATATCTACCACAATTGAATTAAATACCCGTTGGAAACATAGACAACCCACACACTGCAGTTAGTTAACACAGAAATAATAAAACAGACACACACACACTTTGACACACACACATAGACACACACACATAGACACACACACATAGACACACACACAAAGGGACGAACCCAGGGGCTTTGATTTAAAGGCTTGGCATGTACTGTAACAGTGACCGTGTAAGTCTGTTAACTGGGCTAAGATGTGGAAGTCTTGATATTGAACGTAGACAACACTGACAGATGCTGACAGGGAGAGGCGAGGGGCTATGAGGGACTAGGAATGGGGTCCTAGCCTACACCCTCCACCCCTGACCCCAGTCCACTGTCTTAAGCAGCCGCAGGGTCCAATCCAAAGACTTGCATTCTTCCCCTCTGCCCCTGTCGACTTCCCCTCAGATCCGAATCTGAAAAGATAGGACGCTTGTGAGCAAAACTGTGCTTTAAAAGCTCCAATCGAGCAAAATGATTTTTGGTTGTTTTCTCCTTACTTGGAGTGGACAAGTACAGAGGGGAAGGTGGCAAGTGTACAAATTGGAACCCAGCCACGGCCTCCCCTCCCGTCTCCCTGTGGCAGGGGCTGGTCTGTATGCTCATCACAGACAGGCAGGTAAAGCATGCACGGGCATAAGTGTGCACATTCCCTCTGCAGTCACAACACAGGTCTTATAGTAAGATAAGGTGCTTCTGCGTGCCAACAAACACCCTGTGCCCTTGTACCCCATTTCCCCCCCTATCTTGTATATTATACCCAGTTCCCCCTGGCACAGCCATGCCCACAGCCATAGAGAGAGGAGTTGTGTAAGGGGGGTGCCCATCCAGGGGTGTCTAGGAATGCCCACCCAGACAGCCAGGCATGGCTCATGCTCGCCCACTTCCCAAATGGCAGCTGAAGTGTGACATTAAAGAACTACAGTTATAGTGACCCATGCAAAAACTCCATTACCCAGCAGGTCTTACCCTGTCCTTCACTATGAGACACTTTGCAAGAGGAAGAGACAGACAATGGATGCAGAATTAGTCAACGTTTTTACCCAGATATCCTTACTGAAGATAAAACAGTCTCTAGTACTGCACTACCAATGTCCATATTAGTGTGGACTGGACTACAGGCAGATATGCTTGGGGAAGTCCATGGTAAAATACCATAGTGATAGACAGAGATAGTATCTAATTGTATTTTTTTCTACGCAAGGCAAAATGGTCTCTATGACTGTATCTGCCAATGCCCAGAGTCTGGAATCTGGACTACAGACAGATACAGTATGTGTGTTGAAGTCCAAGGATAAAGGCTAGCCTTTTAGTATTAGAGAAAAGCCTGGACTGAACTGACAGGGAATCATTCTGTTCGGTGTAAGTCATTAATCCATAGGTGGATTTGACCACTTTGGCCGCGTTCCAATCTGATAACTTACTCCCTTCACTTCAGCCTTTGTGGACACCCACTTCTTGGATTTGTGTGAGCTAGGTTTTATTAACAAAGGAATATACCTCGACCTTGCCAACATCAAAAAGGCTTGGCATAGGACTACAGTAGTTTATGCCATATCACTCACACAAATCCAGTCCACTTAAAAGGGGAAGTCTACAGGGCAGGAGGGAAGGGGGTCAAAACTTTGGGATTGGAACACAGCCATTGGGAGATTTTCAAAGGGACACATAGGTTATATTCACAGTACAGTAGAGAGCACAGAAAAGATGCTAACCACTTTGTCCTCCTGTAGTGGCATGTAGTCCAGGTAGCAGTGAGAAAGTGAAAAGGAAGTGAGGGAGGGAGTGGAGGAAGCAGAGGGAAGGATAGAGGGATGCAGTGGAGGAGTGGACAGAGAAAGAGAGACAGAGGTCAAATATAGGTTCATGGGACATGAGAAGGGACGGAGGTAAAAGAGAAAGAGAAAAAGGAGTGAGGGAATGGTGTAAACGTTTGTTAATACACATGAGCAAAATCCACAATACACACTTTTAATACACAGTTTATTCAGTGATACAACCTGTAAGCGGTGCAACAGTGGTGAAACACAGAGGGAGTTTGACAGCAAACATGCATGACTCGACATATCAGTCATGTGACGTCGGCAAAATTTGTGTCACAGTGTCATGCAGGAACAGGAAATGGGGACAAGAAGAGCAACATGATACATCATCTTACACAACCCTATATATAACTTCCTGTCTAGCTTACAATACAATATATACACTACCATTCAAAAGTTTGGGGTCACTTAGAAATGTCCTTGTTTTTGAAAGAAAAGCAAATTTTTTGTCCATTAAAATAACATGAAATTGATCAGAAATACAGCGTAGACATTGTTAATGTTGTAAATGACTATTGTAGCTGGAAAAGGCACATTTTTTATGGGATATCTACGTAGGCGTACGTAGGCGTACAGAGGCCCATTATCAGCAACCATCACTCCTGTGTTCCAATGGCACATTGTGTTAGCTAATCCAAGTTGATAATTTTTTTTAAAGGCTAACAGACACCTAACAAGTCCTCAACTGGCAGCTTCATTAAATAATACCCGCAAAACATCAGTCTCAACGTCAACAGTGAAGAGGCAACTCCAGGATGCAGAGTTGCAAAGAAAAAGCCATATCTCAGACTGGCCAATAAAAATAAAAGATTAAGATGAGCAAAAGAACACAGACTCTGGACAGAGGAACTCTGCCTAGAAGGCCAGCATCCTGGAGTCGCCTCTTCACTGTTGACGTTGAGACTGGTGTTTTGCGGGTACTAATTAAGGAAGCTGCCAGTTGAGGACTTTTGAGGCGTCTGTTTCTCAAACTAGACACTCTAATGTACTTGTCCTCTTGCTCAGTTGTGCACCGGGGCCTCCACTCCTCTTTCTATTCTGGTTAGGGCCAGTTTGTGCTGTTCTGTGAAGGGAGTAGTACACAGCGTTGTATGAGATCTTCAGTTTCTTGACAATTTCTCATATAGAATAGCCTTCATTTCTCAGAACAAGAATAAACTGATGAATTTTAAAAGATTTGTTTCTGGCCATTTTGAGCCTGTAATCGAACCCACAAATGCTGATGCTCCAGATACTCAACTAGTCGAAAGAAGGCCAGTTGTAATGCTTCTTTAATCAGGACAACAGTTTTCAGTTGTGCTAACATAATTGCAAAAGGGTTTTCTAATGATCAATTAGCCTTTTAATATGATAAACTTGGATTAGCTAACACAACGTGCCATTGGAACACAGGAGTGATGGTTGCTGATAATGGGCCTCTGTACACGTATGTAGATATTCCATAACAAATCAGCTGTTTCCAGCTACAATAGTCATTTACAACATTAACAATGTCTACACTGTATTTCTGATCAATTTGATGTTATTTTAATGGACAAAAAATTAGCATTTCTTTCAAAACCAAGGACATTTCTAAGTGACCCCAAACTTTTGAAAGGTAGTGTACGTCTACTTCCAATCAATATATGAGCCTGTATTTAAATAGCATCTAGGATAAGTTTGCTGATCTAGGAAAAGTTTTCCCTTTCAAATCATAATGAATATGTTTATACAGACAGGGGGGACCTGACCTTAGATCAGCACTCTGAGTTTTCTTTTATGAATACAGACCCTGCTTTTAATATCTGCTGTTTGGTGAGCTATTATAGATACAGAAATGTGACTTTTATAACACAACATGACTATGAGGACAGGCTGGGGGGAAGGGAGAGGTTTAGTAATAGCAAAATGAGTGGGTGGCACAGATTGTGTCGGGCATCACCATGTAACTGTAATGCCTTCTGCAGGACAATGCTGTGTACTGCATCGTGTCTCTGTGTCGATTTTGGGAATGTGATTATTCGGCACAGGGTGAATTGGGGTTTATCACGACAATATCAATGTTTTGTGAGTTACTGTGACTTATATGCCGCTAGTATAGAAGTCAATACATCTGATTATGATTGAGGCCATTTTGAGTCAAATATCAATTTTGTGTAAGTACAATGAACAAGCTGCACCTGCACAACATGACCAAAAGTATGTGGACACCTGATTGTCGAACTTCTCATTCCAAAATCATGGGCATTAATATGGAGTTGGTCCCCCCTTTGCTGCTATAACAGCCTCCACTCTTCTGGGAAGGCTTTCCACTAGATGTTGGAACATTACTGTGGGAACTTGCTTCCATTCAGCCATAAGAGCATTAGGGAGGTCCGGCACTGATGTTGGGCGATTAAGCCTGGCTTGCAGTTGGCTCGCAGTCGGCATTCCAATTCATCCCAAAGGTGTTCGATGGGGTGGAGGTCAGGGCTCTCTGCAGGCCAATCAAGTTCTTCCACACCGATCTTGACAAACCATTTCTGTGTGGACCTTGCTTTGTGCAAGGGGGCATTGTCATGCTGAAACAGGAAAGGGCCTTTGCCAAACTGCTGCCACAAACTTGGAAGCACAGAATCATCTATAATGTCATTGTAGCGTTAAGATTTCCCTTCACTGGAACTAAGGGGCCTAGTCCTAACCATGAAAAACAGCCCCAGACCATTATTCCTCCTCCACCAAACTTTACAGTTGGCACTATGCATTGGGGCAGGTAGCATTCTCCTGGCATCCGCCGAACCCAGATTTGTCCTTTGGACTGCCAGATGGTGAAGCGCAATTCATCACTCCAGAGAACTCGTTTCCATTGCTCCAGAGTCCAATGGCGGCAAGCTTTAAAGCTCTCCAGCTGACGCTTGGCATTGCGCATGGCGATCTTAGGCTTGTGTGCGCCTGCTCGGCCATGGAAACCCATTTCATGAAACTCCCGACGAACAGTTCATGCTGACGTTGTTTCCAGAGGCAGTTTGGAACGCGGTAGTGAGTGTCGCAACCGAGGACAGACGATTTTTACGCGTAGCATGCTCCAGTACTCGGCGGTCCCATTCTGTGAGCTTGTGTGGCTTACCACTTCGCGGCTGAGACGTTGTTGCTCCGAGATGGTTCCACTTCACAATAACAGCAGTTACAGTTGAACGGGGAAGCTCTAGTAGGGCAGAAATTTGACAAACTGACTTGTTGGAAAGGTGGCATCCTATGATGGTGCCGCATTGAAAGTCAATGAGCTCTTCAGTAAGGCCATTCTACTGCCAATGTTTGTCTATGGAGATTGCATGGCTGTGCATGTCACGCCATCGCCATAGAGAGGTTTATATTCTCTATTTTGGTTAGGCCAGGGTGTGACTATGGTGGGCATTCTAGTTTCTTTATTTCTATGTTTTCTTTTTCTTTGTGTTTGGCCGGGTGTGGTTCTCAATCAGGCAGCTGTCTATCGTTGTCTCTCATTGAGAGCCATACTTAGGTAGCTATTTTTTCCACCTGTGTTTGTGGGAAGTTGACTTTGTTTAGCCTTTGAGCTTCACGGTTTGTTTTTGTAGTGTTTATTGATTTGTTCGGCGTCATTTTTAAAATAAAATAAAATGTACGCTTACCACGCTGCACCTTGGTCTTCTCCTTTAAACGGCCGTGACAGTGCGCTCAATTTTATACACCTGTCAGCAACGGGTGTGGGTGAAATAGCCGAATCCACTAACTTGAAGGGGTGTCCACATACTTTTGTATATACAGTGTATCTTCTGTATAACTTACAGAACATCAGTCCTGTAGAACCAATTTATAGTTTGATAGATTCATATCATTTTAACTCGCAGGTCTGGAAAAATACATTAAAGCTACTGCTAAGTTTGGACCCTTTTTTTTCAATTTTAGGCTAAAATTACATACCCAAATCTAACTGCCTGTAGCTCAGGACCTGAAGCAAGGATATGCATATTCGATATACCATTTGAAAGGAAACAATTTGAAGTTTGTAGAAATGTGAAATGAATGTAGGAGAATATAGAACATTAGATCTGGTAAAAGATAATACAAAGAAAAAAACATGCGTTTTTTTGTATTTTTTTGTACCATCTTTGAAATGCAAGAGAAAGGCCATAGTGTATTATTCCAGTGCATGCGCAATTTATATGTTGGCCACTAGATGGCAGCAGTGTATGTGCAAAGTTATAGACTGATCCAATGAACCATTGCATTTCTGTTCAAAATGTTGTGTCAAGCCTGCCCAAATGTGCCTAATTGGTTTATTAATAACTTTTCAAGTTTATAACTGTGCTCTCTCCTCAAACAATAACATGGTATTCTTTCACTGTAACAGCTACTGTAAATTGGACAGTGCAGTTAGATTAACAAGAATTTAAGCTTTCTGCCAATATCAGATATGTCTATGTCCTGGGAAATGTTCTTGTTACTTACAACCTCATGCTAATCGCATTAGCCTACGTTAGCTCAACCGTCCCGAGGGGACCCACCAATCCTGTAAAGGTTAAAAATGCTCTCTGGGATCTTAATCACAACAAATTTGTAACATACTGCATGAATTTGATTTGTAACATATCAAACAAAATGCTAAATTCGTATGATATCATACCTGTCACACGAAATGGATGATGTAGTACACAATTAGATTACGTAGTACACAATTGGATGACGTAGCACACAAAAAAACGGGGACCCGTTTTGGCTCGTGAGCACCACTTTCAAAACTACTGGCTGATATTATACAAAGGTTTGAGAGCGCATCTTTAAGTAATGCAAAGAGTGGGCCTTTTTGACATGAGTGACACAAACTGAAGTAATGTAAGGAAACGTGCTTAGCATCCGCCCTGTCAAACAAATGTATGTTTTGACCAACTCAGCACTGGAGAGATGCATGAAGTGCTCGGGCTTAAATTTGACATGAGGTACACCGACATGTTGTACTAAACCGGAAAACATGAATAGGAGGGAGAGTTTTATGTAATAAAACAAAAGTTTTTAAATTTCAACTAATCCTGTTATTCTGCTTGGCTGGAGATAGAGGGGAGAGTAGGATGGGGGATCAAGGAAGGAGGTACCACTTGAGAGAGCGCCGGTCAGAAGCCATCTCTCCAGTCTACACTGCCTACACACACAGGCTGTAATACGCACACAATACAACAGCAGCCTACACAAAAATACCCTTACACACATAGATTACAGCCTACACAAAAATACCCTTACACACATAATAGATTACAGCCTACGCAAAAGTACCCATAAATACACCATAAATACTGACACTGATACACAGACACACACACTAATACTGACTCAAACCTACACCGTATTTTTTCTCTGCCCAGTGAGAGACGTTACTTCAAAATACCTTTGAAATAAACTGCAATAGTGCTCAAACTAATTCTTGGCATACTTTACTATTGAGTTGAGTTCCTAGCCCTTGTTTCACTGTAGTATTAGTTCCATATTGATGGAATTTCTAATAGAGACAACACTACTAGTGGCCGGTTATCATTATCCATAATTCATTTTATAGAATTATCCAATAATAAGTCCACAGTCTGGGCCAAAGCTTGATCCTGTGTCCTGCTCCCTGTGTGACTCTGGGTTCCAGCTGGGCCTAGCGGATCTGGAACAGATTGGCGCCCAGCAGGCCCAGGGACCAGGGCCCACAGTCAGGTAAGAGACCCAGGAGGAGGGCCTCTCTCTTGGGCTGGACATGAGATGGAGAGGGGCCCAGATGGGATGGGGTGGAGCGGGACTTGGGCTTAAAATAACGCCCACATATGGTGAGTATGGACGCCGCCGCATCTCACACCACACGCTTCCTCTGGCACTGGGGAGCTAGACTAAATAAACTAGAATCAACGCTGTATCATTCACAAGGTTTGGGCTCTGGGGAATGTGACTGTCTTATTTATAGGGATGTTGAGCGGAACTGCAGCGTATGTGTCAATACTGTAAACGCTGAATGGTGTTTCTGGTTGGCAGCTTGTCCATTCTGTGTAAAGGACTACATACTAGGTGCTCCTTGGGTTTATATTACAGGGTCGCTATTTTGAAAAACTGTGACACACCTGAGGATGGATTGAAGCTTTAACAACAACTCCAATACACTTTGACCGACCAAAGTGTGACAGAGCCCCAGCCGCCAACACACACAACATAAAAGCAGCCGTCTTGACAAAACAAATGAACAAAGGGAAGGGATGAGGGGGGTAACGAAGACGAAGGGATGGAGGAAGAAGAAGGGGTGGAGGCAGGGATTCTTAGCGGTTTCTCACATTGTTGGAGCGCAGGGAGACGCGTCCGCCGCAGCGGGCGCAGAATTTGGTCTGGCAGTAGGAGCAGTGGTGTCCGCAGCCGTCGGCGAACTTGGTCTTGCGGCAGATGCCGCAGGTGGGGGCGTCGTCCTTGTGCTGGCCCTGCTGCTGGCGCCGCGTCTCCACGCCGATGCGACGCACCTGCTCCTTATAACTCTCAAACTGCTGGTGCAGCGTCCTGAGGGAGGGAGGAGAGAGAGGAGGAGAGAAGTTATTCATATGCTTATTATGTTTTTATTGAGAGAGAGACAGACAGACAGACAGACAGACAGACAGACAGACAGACAGACAGACAGACAGACAGACAGACAGACAGACAGACAGACAGACAGACAGACAGACAGACAGACAGACAGACAGACAGACAGACAGACAGACACAGAGGAGAGAGCGAGAGAGGCTAATTATCAAAATCCAGAAAAGAGCCGTAAAATTCTACAACCGCCTAAAAGGAAGCAATTCCCAAAACTTTCCATAACAAAGTTATCACCTACAGAGAGATGAACCTGGAGAAGAGTCCCCTAACCAAGCTGGTCCTGGGGCTCTGTTCACAAACACAAACAGACACCACAGAGCCCCAGAACAGCAACACAACCCGACCAAATCATGAGAAAAAAAGATAATTACTTGACACATTGGAAAGAATTAAAAGAATTAACAAAATTAGCAAACTAGAATGCTATTTGGCCCTAAACAGAGAGTACACAGCGGCAGAATACCTGACCACTGTGACTGACCCAAAATTAAGGAAATCTTTGACTATGTACAGACTCAGTGAGTATAGCCTTGCTATTGAAAAAGGCCGCTGAAGGCAAACCTGGCTCTCAAGAGAAGACAGGCTATGTGCACACTGCCCACAAAATTAGGTGGAAACTGAGCTGCACTTCCTAACCTCCTGCCAAATGTATGACCATATTAGAGACACATACTGTATTTCCCTCAGATTACACAGACCCACAAAGAATTCAAAAACAAATCCAATTTTGATAAACTCCCATATCTACTGGGTGAAATACCACAGTGTGCCATCACAGCAGCAAGATTTGTGACCTGTTGCCACAAGAAAAGGGCAACCAGTGAAGAACAAACAGCATTGTAAATACAACCCATATTTATGTTTATTTATTTTCCCTTTTATACTTTAACTATTTGCACATCATTACAAAACTGTATATATACATAATATGACATTTGAAATGTCTTTATTTTTTGGAACTTTTGGTAAGTGTAAAATGTACAGTATATTTTTTATTGTTTATTATCTATTTCACTTGCATTGGCAATGTAAACATATATATTCCATGCAAATAAAGCTCTTAAATTGAATTGAGAGAGAGAGAGAGAGAGAGAGAGAGAGAGAGAGAGAGAGAGAGAGAGAGAGAGAGAGAGAGAGAGAGAGAGAGAGAGAGAGAGAGAGAGAGAGAGAGAGAGAGAGAGAGAGAGAGTAAAAGACCTAGAGAGAGAAAGTTGACAATAAGAGAAATTAGGGAGAAAAAAGTTGTCACAGCTCAAATGGAAATATGCGATGACCTTAAGCACAGTTTTCACAGCTGGACAGATAATAATGATGGTGAATACGTTAAATGTAGTTATGCTTGCTATCAACAACCACTTGTTTCAATAACATGTTCTGAAAGTGTGGATGACTGCATTACTTCAGTTTGCAGGGAAACAGTCAGGAACCAATTAAAACAACAGATGAAAGGAGTGTACCTAGCTGAGAATAAATCACACCATAAAAAACTTGAAGTCGAGACTCCTCACTCCTTCCCCCTCTCTCTGCCTCTGCTTTCCCAGGAACCAAAATAACCCATTTGTGAATTGCAAATGAGTCCGTGTGAAAACTGAAAACCCTTCCCACATTTCCCTCCCCAACAATATTGTCAAAGGACATTAGCATATGATTTCACTCATTTACAGGACCCAGACAGTCTATTTAATTATCGTTGTGTGTGTTTGTGTGTGTGTGCCTGCCTGCGTGCGTGCGTGCGTGCGTGCGTGCGTGCGAGAGAGAGAGAGAGAGAGAGAGAGAGAGAGAGAGAGAGACATAGAGACCTGATAACTTAATTGACAGTCACACTTTGAAAACTGGTCCTGACCTGTCTTCAGTAAATAAAGCCAGAGGACAAAGGTGTCTGTCTAGTCTCGCCATTAAAGACTTCCCTGACATCTGGCATAACTGACTGACAAGGGCAGACAGGATATACCCCAAAACACAATAACACATTTCTGGAGGGAATATGCCAGTACGTGACTCAATGTACTGCATTCCAGGTGCTTGCCCTTTTCAGATAACAAAAATCCGGACTTTCTCCAAGCAAAATGAATACTAACTGAGACGTTTACATAATTGAGAGTGTTTACCCAACTGACATATGACGATAATATTGCAATCTTATGATAACATGTCATTTGATGAAAATACGATTGAATAAGACAAGTCACCTGTTTTTGCGGAATACAGCCATTTCCTTGTGTGTTTAGTCAATGACCTCAGAATGCGTAACAGGACGAACACACAACTCCCAATCTGATGTCAACAACACTGGGTCGCTGAAATCTTTCGAACATTTAACAGTCTTCCGCCATGTCCTGCTCATAGCACCCAAGAAAGGAAGAGTTATAAATTGCCAGAAATAATATTTAGATAAGACTTTTCACACCCCTAAAATGGCAATTTAGATTTTCTCAAAATGGCTTCAGAATGACTGCATAGAAGTTTCTGGAAAGATCCCTTATTCATCCACAGGAAGACCCTTCAGAAAACGCCAAAACAACTCTCTACATATCACACATAACTGCTCTTCATAGGTCCCCAGAAAGACTTCAGAAAGTCTGCTGAAAGAGTGTGGAAGTAGCAGGTAAGTGTAGTTAATGCTACGCCTCCCGGTCTACATAATGCTACGCCTCCCGGTCTACATAATGCTACGCCTCCCGGTCTACAGTCCTCATGCCTAGCAGACATATAGCAGACTGCGGTCCAGGGGAGCTGGAACAGGGAAAAGACTTGGGACGATCTTGGCTTGCCAGGTGACATCACACATTGAGATTAAGCCGTGATGTGAATGTCAAGGTGACAATGACGTTACCCAAGACTGGATCTAGGCCAGAGAGGTGAAAATACACACACAGATTGGCCAGGTGATACCACAGAGATTATGCCATGACGTGAACATGTACCGAAGGCTGTTATAACCACCTTCAAGGTGACGTCGCTGCTACATAAGGCTGTTATGACCACCCTCAAGTTGATGTTGATGCTACATAAGGCTGTTATGACCACCCTCAAGTTGATGTTGATGCTACATAAGGCTGTTATGACCACCCTCAAGTTGATGTTGCTGCTACATAAGGCTGTTATGACCACCCTCATAGGTGATGTTGATGCTACATAAGGCTGTTATGACCACCCTCATAGGTGATGTTGATGCTACATAAGGCTGTTATGACCACCCTCAAGGTGATGTTGATGCTACATAAGGCTGCTATGACCACCCTGAAGGTGATGTTGATGCTACATAAGGCTGTTATGACCACCCTCAAGGTGATGTTGATGCTACATAAGGCTGCTATGACCACCACAAAGTCACTCTTCAAGGTTAAGGATCCAAAGCTCATCAAGTTTGAATGATATGAGAGACTACACATTAATGTGTTTCAGAACAGTTTGCGTTGTACATTTCTTAATGTAGCAAGCTATTTTTAAGTTGAAAAGCTGTGCAAAGGACTGTTTGAAGGTTGTTCTCAAAATATTATAACCGTGAGGACCTACATCAAAGCATCAATGGAATCGAAACTCTTTGAAATCCTCATACCAATTCAGCATCTGTGATATATGAAATATGATCCGTTGTTGTCATCATTTCACATGGAGACAAATCTACAGGTGGTGATGTTCAAGTCAATGATGCTCTCTGTCTATAAGACAAACTAGGAAGTAATGCGAAGCGAGCGATGTCATTGGTCGGCGGTGGCACTGAATTGACCCTTGGGTGGAATCTCTCAGACCAATCGAAGTCCAGCGCCTGAGGCAACAACCGGCGCCATGGGAACAGCTGTCAGAAACAGAGTGCACGGCCTGTAGTCATGGAAAAACTGCCCGCGTTAACACCCTGGTGTCATGGTGTGTCAGAGAACCAGCTGTTAGTGTTCCTAGAGAGGACAGTAGATAACAACTTGGCTTTATCTGACTGGGGGAATTGATCTTTCTCTAAAAGGTAGGGGTTAGCGTCCGGGTAAATTTAGGGAAAAAACAGATTTACTTTTATCTGTCAGGGGGAAATGAACATTACATAATAAACTCTGAAGTTATATCAAAATGGGAATTGACAATTCCAAACCAAACCACCCAGACTCTGTTTGGAAAGCAATATGCATGGCATGCTCCCCTGAAGCACCGAACTAATTAAAGAAAACTACTATTTGAGTACGAACCATAAATAAATTAAATTGTTTCTGAAGCGTACAGCAGTATTTGTGAACAGCTTTGAACGCCAGGCATGGTGTCTATGACACATCTCTCCATGGTGGTGAGCAGCAGACTACAGACTCACCCGTGAACACAGTGGAGTGAACACAGCCTGGCCAAGGGAAAGGAGGACTAGGAGACATGGTGAGCAGGGCAGGAGAGATGCCGTGCAATATGGTCGCCGTGATAGGGGGAATAGAGGACAGGAGTGTGCTTCAGAAACAACGGCTGCATCCCGATTATCCACCCTTATCCGGAAGTGTGCACTTGCACACTTTCTCACATGGACTTCACTTAACAATGGTGAAAACTCCCTCCAGTCAATGCTTTCACCAATCAAATTATTTTACATCCATTACAGAGCGTGTTCAAGTTCACAATTCTGGAAAAGGGTGTGGAATTGGGAAGCAGCCCGTTGTAGCCTGATACGGTTCTGGGGTTGGCTGGGGGTCCCTTCGCCCTGTGCAACTGGGTCCTGGACTTCCTGATGGGCCACACCCAGGTGGTGAAGGTAGGAAACATCACCTCCACTCCGCTGATCCTCAACACTGGGGCCCCACAAGGGTGCATGCTCAGCCCCCTCCTATTCTCCCTGTTCACCCATGACTGCATGCATCTCAATCATCAAGTTTGCAGACGACACAACAGTAGTAGGCTTGATTACCAAATATGACGAGACAGCCTACAGGGAGGAGGTGAGGGATCTGGGAGTGTGGTGCCTGGAAAACATCTTCTCACTCACTGTCTACAAAACAAAGGAGATGATCGTGGACTTCAGGAAACAGGCAGAGGGTGCACCCCCCTATCTACATTGACGGGACCGCTGTGGAGAAGATGGAAAGCTTCATGTTCCTTGGTGTAAACATCACTGAAAAACTGAAATGGACCACCCATACAGACAGTGTGGTGAAGAAAGCGCAACAGAGTCTCTTCAACCTCAGGAGGGTAAAGAAATTTGGCTTGTCACCTAAAATCCTCACAAATCTTTACAGATGCACAATTGAAAGCATCCTGTCGGGCTGTATCACCGCCTGCTACGGCAACTGCACCACCCGCAACCGCAAGGCTCTCCAGAGGGTGGTGCAGTCTGCCCAACACATTACCATGGGGCAAACTACCTGCCCTCCAGGATACCTACAGCACCCGATGTCACAGGAAGTCCAAAAAGATCATCAAGGACATCAACCACCAGAGCCACTGCCTGTTCACCCCGCTATCATCCAAATCAAATCAAATCAAATTTTATTTGTCACATACACATGGTTAGCAGATGTTAATGCGAGTGTAGCGAAATGCTTGTGCTTCTAGTTCCGACAATGCAGTAATAACCAACAAGTAATCTAACCTAACAATTCCACAACTACTACCTTATACACACAAGTGTAAAGGGATAAAGAATATGTACATAAAGATATATGAATGAGTGATGGTACAGAACGGCATAGGCAAGATGCAGTAGATGGTAGATGGTATAGAGTACAGTATATACATATGAGATGAGTAATGTAGGGTATGTAAACATAAAGTGGCATAGTTTAAAGTGGCTAGTGATACATGTATTACATAAAGATGGCAAGATGCAGTAGATGATATAGAGTACAGTATATACATATACATATGAGATGAGTAATGTAGGGTATGTAAACATTATATTAAGTGGCATTGTTTAAAGTGGCTAGTGGTACATTTTTACATAATTTCCATCAATTCCCATTATTAAAGTGGCTGGAGTTGAGTCAGTATGTTGGCAGCGGCCACTAAATGTTAGTGGTGGCTGTTTAACAGTCTGATGGCCTTGAGATAGAAGCTGTTTTTCAGTCTCTCGGTCCCTGCTTTGATGCACCTGTACTGACCTCGCCTTCTGGATGATAGCGGGGTGAACAGGCAGTGGCTTGGGTGGTTGTTGTCCTTGATGATCTTTATGGCCTTCCTGTGACATCGGGTGGTGTAGGTGTCCTGGAGGGCGGGTAGTCCAGAAGGCGAGGTCAGTACAGGTGCATCAAAGCTGGGACCGAGAGACTGAAAAACAGCTTCTATCTCAAGGCCATCAGACTGTTAAACAGCCATCACTAGCACATTAGAGGCTACTGCCTATAGGCATAGACTATGAATCACTGGACACTTTAAGGAATGGAACACTAGTCACTTTAATAATGTCTACATAGCTTGCGTTACTCATTTCATATGTATATACTGTATTCTGTACTATTCTACGGTATCTTAGTCAGAGACCTGGCCGTTTGGTGCCAGTACAACAACCTCTCTCTCAACGTGATCAAGACAAAGGAGATGATTGTGGACTACAGGAAAAAGAGGACCGAGCACACCCTCTCATCGACTGGGGTGCAGTGGAGCAGGTTGAGAGCTTCAAGTTCCTTGATGTCCACATCACCAACAAACTAACATGGTTCAAGCACACCAAGACAGTTGTGAAGAGGGCACGACAAAATCTATTCCCCCTCAGGAGACTGAAAAGATTTGGCATGGGTCCTCAGATCCTAAAAAGGTTCTACAGCTGCACCATCGAGAGCATCCTGCCTGGTGGCATCACTGCCTGGTATGGCAACGGCTCGGCCTCCGACCGCAAGGCACTACAGAGGGTAGTGCGAACGGCCCAGTTCATCACTGGGCCAAGCTTCCTGCCATCCAGGACCTCTATACCAGGCGGTGTCAGAGGAAGGCCCTACAAATTGCCAAAGACTCCAGCCACCTAGTCATAGACTGTTCTCTCTGCTACCGCACGGCAAGCGGTACCGGAGCAGCAAGTCTAGGTCCAAGAGGCTTCTAAACAGCTTCTACCCACAAGCCATAAGACTCCTGAACATCTAGTCAAATGGCTACCCAGACTATTTGCATTGCCCCCCCCCCCTATTTACACCACTGCTACTCTCTGTTGTCATCTATGCATTGCCACTTTAATAGCTCTACCTACATGTACATGCTACCTCAGCTAACCGGTGTCCCCGCACATTGACTCTGTATCGGTACCCCCCTGTATATAGTCTCGCTATTGTTACTTTACTGCTGCTCTTTAATTACTTGTTACTTCTATCTCTTATTCTTATCCATATTTTTTTGAAACTGCATTGTTGGTGAGGGGCTCGTAAGTATGCATTTCACTGTAAGGTTTACACCTGTTGTATTCGGCGCATGTAGCTAATACAATTTGATTTGATTTGATTTACTGTTTACATATCTGGCATTACTCATCTCATGTGTATATACTGTTTTCTATACTATTCTACAGTATCTCATTCACTTAATAATACTTACATATCTTGCATTACTCATCTCATGTGTATATACTGTTTTCTATACTATTCTACTGTATCTCATTCACTTAATAATACTTACATATCTTGCATTACTCATCTCATATGTACAGTATATACTGTTTTTCTATACTATTCTACTGTATTTTAGTCCGCTCCGCTCTGACATCGCTCGTCCATATCTATATATATGTATGTGTGTATGTGACCAATAAAATTTGATTTGATTTGATTTTGATGGCACCATTGGCACACCGGGGACAGACACATTCACTCGCACACACACACACATCGGAGACAGAGAGACAGTCTGGTCCTCTAAGTGCAGGCACAGACTTCTTCCCTGCTACATCCTGGTATCTCTCTCCTCTGACACCAAGCTGGCAGCGCCATCACACCCACTCATTTATTCAATATCATCACTTCATCAACTGTCTCTCTGACTCTCTTGATCTAAAACTTCAGTCTATCTTTCTCTGTACCTCTGTCTCAAATAAATCAAATTCAATTCAAGGGCATTACTGGCATGGGAAACATATGTTAA
>NC_092087.1:75919237-75934237 GCF_045679555.1 Salvelinus alpinus
TCTCTCTCTCTCTCTCTCTCTCTCTCTCTCTCTCTCTCGTGGCTGAGTGTCTCGCTGGTTTCCTCTCTCTCTCTCCCGTGGCTGAGTGTCTCACTGCTTTCCTCTCTCTCTCTCTCTCTCCTGTGGCTGAGTGTCTCACTGCTTTCCTCTCTCTCTCTCTCTCTCTTTCTCCCGTGGCTGATTGTCTCACTGCTTTCCTCTCTCTCTCTCTCCTGTGGCTGAGTGTCTCACTGCTTTCCTCTCTCTCTCTCTCCTGTGTCTGAGTGTCTCACTGCTTTCCTCTCTCTCTCTCTCTCTCCTGTGGCTGAGTGTCTCACTGCTTTCCTCTCTCTCTCTCTCCTGTGGCTGAGTGTCTCACTGCTTTCTTCTCTCTCTCTCTCTCTCTCTCTCTCTCTCTCTCTCTCTCTCTCTCTCTCTCTCTCTCTCTCTCTCTCTCTCTCGTGGCTGAGTGTCTCACTGCTTTCCTCTCTCTCTCTCTCCTGTGGCTGAGTGTCTCACTGCTTTCCCCTCTCTCGCTCTCTCTCTCTCTCTCTCTCTCTCTCTCTCTCTCTCTCTCTCTCTCTTCCTTTTCTCTCTTAGTCTGTCACGAGCTCTCCATCAGATTGATCTCTTTACTCTCTCTCCTCTATCTCTCCTTCTTCCATTCTCTCTCTCTCCCCATCCTCTCTCTTATCATCAGGGGAGGCTTGGACCAGAAATCGTCTCTTCCTTTTCTAACACACCAGACCATTGTTTCCATCGAGGCCCCCACACCAGCCCATTGTATTTCTTGAGGCCCCCACACCAGCCCATTGTTTCCATCGAGGCCCCCACACCAGCCCATTGTATTTCTTGAGGCCCCCACACCAGCCCATTGTATTTCTTGAGGCCCCCACACCAGCCCATTGTATTACTTGAGGCCCCCACACCAGCCCATTGTATTTCTTGGGGCCCCCACACCAGCCCATTGTATTTCTTGAGGCCCCCACACCAGCCCATTGTATTGCTTGAGGCCCCCACACCAGCCCATTGTATTACTTGAGGCCCCCACACCAGCCCATTGTATTGCTTGAGGCCCCCACACCAGCCCATTGTATTGCTTGAGGCCCCCACATCAGCCCATTGTATTGCTTGAGGCCCCCACACCAGCCCATTGTATTGCTTGAGGCCCCCACACCAGCCCATTGTATTACTTGAGGCCACCACATCAGCCCATTGTATTACTTGAGGCCCCCACATCAGCCCACTGTATAGCTTGAGGCCCCCACATCAGCCCATTGTATTACTTGAGGCCCCCACATCAGCCCATTGTATTAAAAAAAGTATTATTTACCTCAAATCTGAAATCCACAATAGAAGCTAGCCAGAAGCTAACCAGAAGCTAGCCAGAAGCTAGCCAGTTTACTGGCTAATGTTAGTATTCAGCTACCCACAGTTTGTGGTCAACAGCTATTCCTTTAGCTCAAAAATCTATCGCCAGTTTTGTACAATGCGACTCAGACCAGAACATACCGGACCTATTTTTCTCTCCATATCCCCGGATTTCAACCGCAAGCTCTGGACATTTACACCTGGATTTCGCAGCTAACTAGCTGCTATCCGTGTGACTATTGGCTTAAGTCGATCCCGGAGCAAACATAAATTATTCCGGAGCTAGCCAGCTGAAGAGTTCCATCAGCCACTCCTGGGCTACAATCACCTATCCGGACCCGTTTTACTGCCAATGCGGAGCGTCACCGGGTCTTCACGACTGGACTACCGACGTTATCTGCCCGAGGGAGTTATCCAGCTGGCACCTCCGTCGCGATGTAACCTGAACGCCCATCTGCGGCCCGCTAATCGTTAGCTGTCTTATCGGCTGCTATCTGAATAAGTCTATCGGACAATTTTTCTTGGGTCACTATAACTATATCTATTTTGCCAATTGGATTGGTCCCCTCTACCACACGGAACCTCACTAATCTACCGACGGAAACGCACGAGGTGGCTAAAAACAGACCTCCATCCTATGCTAGCTTGCTACCGATGGCCCGGCTAGCTGTCTGAATCGCCGTGACCCCAACCAACCTCTACTCACTGGACCCTTATGATCACTCGACTAAGCATGCCTCTCCTTAATGTCAATATGCCTTGTCCATTGCTGTTCTGTTTAGTGTTTATTGGCTTATTTCACTGTAGAGCCTCTAGCCCTGTTCACTATACCTTATCCAACCTTTCAGTTCCACCACCCACACATGCAATGACATCACCTGGTTTCAATGATGTTTCTAGAGACAATATCTCTGTCATCATCACTCAATACCTAGGTTTACCTCCACTGTATTCACATCCTACCATACCTTTGTCTTTACATTATACTTTGAAGCTATTTTATCGCCCCCAGAAACCTCCTTTTACTCTCTATTCCAGACGTTCTAGACGACCAATTCTCATAGCTTTTAGCCGTACCCTTATCCTACTCCTCCTCTGTTCCTCTGGTGATGTAGAGGTGAATCTAGGCCCTGCAGTGCCTAGCTCCACTCCTGTTCCCCAGGCGCTCTCTTTTGATGACTTCTGTAACCGTAATAGCCTTGGTTTCATGCATGTTAACATTAGAAGCCTCCTCCCTAAGTTTGTTTTATTCACTGCTTTAGCACACTCTGCCAACCCGGATGTTCTAACCATGTCTGAATCCTAGCTTAGGGAGACCACCAAAAATTCAGAAATGTTCATCCCTAACTACAACATTTTCAGACAAGATAGAACGGCCAAAGGGGGCGGTGTTGCAATCTACTGCAAAGATAGCCTGCAGAGTTCTGTCCTACTATCCAGGTCTGTACCCAAACAATTTGAACTTCTACTTTTAAAAATCCACCTCTCTAAAAACAAGTCTCTCACCGTTGCCGCCTGCTATAGACCACCCTCTGCCTCCAGCTGTGCTCTGGACACCATATGTGAACTGATTGCCCCCCATCTATCTTCAGAGCTCGTGCTGCTAGGCGACCTAAACTGGAACATGCTTAACACCCCAGCCATCCAACAATCTAAGCTTGATGCCCTCAATCTCACACAAATTATCAATGAACCTACCAGGTACCACCCCAAAGCCGTAAACACGGGCACCCTCATAGATATCATCCTAACCAACTTGCCCTCAAAATACACCTCTGCTGTTTTCAACCAAGATCTCAGCGATCACTGCCTCATTGGCTGCATCCGTAATGGGTCAGTGGTCAAACAACCTCCACTCATCACTGTCAAACGCTCCCTGAAACACTTCAGCGAGCAGGCCTTTCTAATCGACCTGGCCGGGGTATCCTGGAAGGATATTGATCTCATCCCGTCAGTAGAGGATGCCTGTTTTTTTTTTTTATCCCTTCCTCACCATCTTAAATAAGCATGCCCCATTCAAGAAATGTAGAACCAGGAACAGATATAGCCCTTGGTTCTCTCCAGACCTGACTGCCCTTAACCAACACAAAAACATCCTATGGCGTTCTGCATTAGCATCGAACAGCCCCCGTGATATGCAACTTTTCAGGGAACCTAGAAACCAATATACACAGGCAGTTAGAAAAGCCAAGGCTAGCTTTTTCAAGCAGAAATTCGCTTCCTGTAACACAAACTCAAAAAAGTTCTGGGACACTGTAAAGTCCATGGAGAATAAGAACACCTCCTCCCAGCTGCCCACTGCACTGAAGATAGGAAACACTGTCACCACCGATAAATCCACTATAATTGAGAATTTCAATAAGCATTTTTCTACGGCTGGCCATGCTTTCCACCTGGCTACCCCTACCCCGGTCAATAGCAATGCACCCCCCAAAGCTACTCGCCCAAGCCTCCCCCATTTCCCCTTCTCCCAAATCCAGTCAGCTGATGTTCTGAAAGAGCTGCAAAAACTGGACCCCTACAAATCAGCTGGGCTAGATAATCTGGACCCTTTTTTTCTAAAATGATCTGCTGAAATTGTTGCCACCCCTATTACTAGCCTGTTCAACCTCTCTTTCGTGTTGTTTGAGATTCCCAAAGATTGGAAAGCAGCTGCGGTCATCCCCCTCTTCAAAGGGGGGGACACTCTTGACCCAAACTGCTACCTGCCTTTCTATGGTCTTCGAAAGCCAAGTAAACAAACAGATTACCGATCATTTCGAATCCCACCATACCTTCTCCGCTATGCAATCTGGTTTCAGAGCTAGTCATGGGTGCACCTCAGCCACGCTCAAGGTCCTAAACGACATCTTAACCGCCATCGATAAGAAACAATACTGTGCAGCCGTATTCATTGACCTGGCCAAGGCTTTCGACTCTGTCAATCACCACATCCTCATCGGCAGACTCGACAGCCTTGGTTTCTCAAATGATTGCCTCGCCTGGTTCACCAACTACTTCTCTGATAGAGTTCAGTCTGTCAAATCGGAGGGTCTGTTGTCCGGGCCTCTGGCAGTCTCTATGGGGGTGCCACAGGGTTCAATTCTTGGACCGACTCTCTTCTCTGTATACATCAATGATGTCGCTCTTGCTGCTGGTGAGTCTCTGATCCACCTCTACACAGACGACACCATTCTGTATACTTCTGGCCCTTCTTTGGACACTGTGTTAACAACCCTCCAGACGAGCTTCAATGCCATACAACTCTCCTTCCGTGGCCTACAATTGCTCTTAAATACAAGTAAAACTAAATGCATGCTCTTCAACCGATCGCTGCCTGCACCTGCCCGCCTGTCCAACATCACTACTCTGGACGGCTCTGACTTAGAATATGTGGACAACTAAACATACCTAGGTGTCTGGTTAGACTGTAAACTCTCCTTCCAGACTCACATCAAACATTTCCAATCCAAAGTTAAATCTAGAATTGGCTTCCTATTCCGCAACAAAGCATCCTTCACTCATGCTGCCAAACATACCCTTGTAAAACTGACCATCCTACCAATCCTCGACTTCGGCGATGTCATTTACAAAATAGCCTCCAATACCCTACTCAATAAATTGGACGCAGTCTATCACAGTGCCATCCGTTTTGTCACCAAAGCCCCATATACTACCCACCACTGCGACCTGTATGCTCTCGTTGGCTGGCCCTCGCTTCATACTTGTCGCCAAACCCACTGCCTCCAAGTCATCTACAAGACCCTGCTAGGTAAAGTGCCCCCTTATCTCAGCTCGCTGGTCACCATAGCAGCACCTACCTGTAGCACGCGCTCCAGCAGGTATATCTCTCTGGTCACCCCCAAAACCAATTCTTCCTTTGGCCGCCTCTCCTTCCAGTTCTCTGCTGCCAATGACTGGAACGAACTACAAAAATCTCTGAAACTGGAAACACTTATCTCCCTCACTAGCTTTAAGCACCAGCTGTCAGAGCAGCTCACAGATTACTGCACCTGTACATAGCCCATCTATAATTTAGCCCAAACAACTACTTCTTTCCCTACTGTATTTTTTTTATTTTATTTTTTGCTGCTTTGGGGTGCCATTATTTCTATCTCTACTTTGCACATTCTTCCACTGCAAATCAACCATTCCAGTGTTTTACTTGCTATATTGTATATACTTCGCCACCATGGCCTTTTTTTACCTTCACCTCCCTTATCTCACCTCACTTGCTCACATTGTATATAGACTTATTTTTCTACTGTATTATTGACTGTATGTTTGTTTTACTCCATGTGTAACTCTGTGTTGTTGTATGTGTCGAACTGCTTTGCTTTATCTTGGCCAGGTCGCAATTGTTAATGAGAACTTGTTCTCAACTAGCCTACCTGGTTAAATAAAGGTGGGAGAATTGTTTTATTTTATTGAGGCCCCCACACCAGCCCATTGTATTGCTTGAGGCCCCCACACCAGCCCATTGTATTTCTTGAGGCCCCCACATAAGCCCATTGTATTACTTGAGGCCCCCACATCAGCCCATTGTATTGCTTGAGGCCCCCACACCAGCCCATTGCATAGCTTGAGGCCCCCACATCAGCCCATTGTATTTCTTGAGGCCCCCACATAAGCCCATTGTATTACTTGAGGCCCCCACATCAGCCCATTGTATTGCTTGAGGCCCCCACACCAGCCCATTGCATAGCTTGAGGCCCCCACAGCAGCCCATTCTATTGCTTGAGGCCCCCACATAAGCCCATTGTATTACTTGAGGCCCCCACATCAGCCCATTGTATTACTTGAGGCCACCACATCAGCCCATTGTATTACTTGAGGCCCCCACATCAGCCCATTGTATAGCTTAAGGTCCCCACATCAACCCATTGTATTACTTGAGGCCCCCACATCAGCCCATTGTATTGCTTGAGGCCCCCACATCAGCCCATTGTATTATTTGAGGCCACCATTACTTGACAGATAATTATAATTTTGTGCTTAAAAACTCAGCTTAGACAGGCCCACTAGGCAAAGAATGGACCAGCCCAAAATGGCATATACCCAAAATGCCAGATGGCCTGTTTGCCCCTGCTTATCATTCTTATATTGAATTTCACTCTGTCATTCTATGGTAATTGATAAAAAATGGTCTCATCCACTTCCTCTTTCCTGCCGTTATTCCTACCAGATCCCATTCTCTCTCTTTTAACACACGCACGCACGCACACACGCACGCACGCACGCACGCACGCACGCACGCACGCACGCACGCACGCACACACACACACACACACACACACACACACACACACACACACACACACACACACACACACACACACACACACACACACACACACACACACACACACACACACACACACACACACACACACACACACACACACACAGCTACCCTGATCTCCAACACCCCTCTGTCTTGTGATGTAAACCATTAGTCTTTGTAGATCTGGAGTAATGACTGCCCAGCCCCTAATCCCCTCACTCTCACCCTGCCTCGGCCACAAACCATTTCCTCTTTCCTTCCTGTTACACACTTCATTCTGAACTGTACACACTTCATCTCTGTGGCTAGGCCTAGACCATACAGGAGCAAATCCTGACTTTACAGGGGGGAAAGACTGTAAAGCTGACTTGAGATCAGTGTATTGATGAAATGTATCCTAGTCCTCCATCACTCTCCAGACAGACAGACTACACACACACACATGTACAAACACACACACACACATACATGTACAAACACACACACACACACACACACACACACACACACACACACAAGTAAAAATACACCCAGTATATACACTGAAAGTACAAAACATTAATAACACCTTCCTAATATTGAGTTGCTGGATGTCCTTTGGGTGGTGGACCAGTCTTAATACACACAGGAAACTGTTGCGCGTGAAAAACCCAGCAGTGTGGTAGTTCTTGACACAAACTGGTGCGCCTGGCACCTACTACCATACCCCATTCAAAGGCACTTCAAATATTTTGTCTTGCCCATTCACTCTCTGAATTCACTCACAATCCATGTCTCAGTTGTCTCAAAGCTTAAAACCCCTTCTTTAACCTGTCTCCTCCCCTTCATCTACACTGATTGAAGTGGATTTAACAGGTGACAATAAGGGATCAATAAAGGATCATAGCTTTCACCTGGATTCACCAGGTCAGTCTATGTCATGGAAAGAGCAGGTGTCCTTAATGTCTTGTACACTCAGTGTACATAATGCATAGTCAGAATACCCCTCATATAGACTGAACACACATGTTAAAAAATGCTGTTGGAATACATGTGGAAAGATCCACACACACGCCCACACCCACACCCACGCAGAAACCAACACACCCACACAGAAACCAACACACACACACAGAAATTGTGAGCAGCCCAAGCAGAATGCCTGCTCATTAAACGTTCATGCTGTTGAGTTCTGGGAGCACTAAACAGGCTGCTCACCAGCTCTCTCTCTCTCTCTCTCTCTCTCTCTCTCTCTCTCTCTCTCTCTCTCTCTCTCTCTCTCTCTCTCTCTCTCTCTCTCTCTCTCTCTCTCTCTCCTTCTCTCTCTCTCCTTCTATCTCTCTCTCCCTCTCTCTCCTTCTCTCTCTCTCCTTCTCTCTCTCTCTCCTTCTCTCTCTCTCCTTCTCTCTCTCTCTCTCTCTCTCTCTCTCTCTCTCTCTCTCTCTCTCTCTCTCTCTCCTTCTCTTTCTATCCCTCTGACCTCTACTTTATTACTCTCTAACTTTCTCTCACTCGCTCGTTGCTTCTCTGTCTTTCTCATCTCGCTGTAATCTTTCTCTCTTCCTCTCTCTTACTCTGTCTCTATCCCTATGACTCTCAGCTTTATCCCCCTGCCTCTGTCTTTCTCTGTCACGTCCTCTATTCCTCTCTGTGTCCCTCTTTCACCCCATCTTTCCATCTCCCCCATCTCTCCATCCCCTCCTCTCCCTCTTCAGTCACTCTCACACACTCCTCCCACCCATCCTATTCGCTCTCTCTCACTGTCTCTCTCTCCCTCCCTCTCTCCATAACGTTGTGTTCTCGTCAGTGTGTTAAATAAATGAAGAGGGCTCTCTCCATATTTCCCCATCTGCTCCAAGCCCATTCCTCTCCTCCCTCTCTTCCCTCTATTCTCTCTCCTCCCTCTCATACTTCACTTCCCTCTCCTCCTTCTCCCTCTCCTCCTCCCTCTTCCCTCTATTCTCTCTCCGCGCTCTCTTCCTGTCTCTCCTCCCTCCCACTCTGGAGACAGAGGAGAGGAGTCTGAGATGACAAATGGGAATGTAAAGGTCATATGGAATTGTCTTCATATCAATGCTGATCATCTACTGAAAATGGTCCATTATCTATGCATTATCTCTAGAGCACACACACTGCTTATGTCAACAAGGTCCACAGTACTGGAAGTGAGGGCGATTATTACTTATTAGGTATGTTCACGAAAATGGTTTGCTCATACAGACAGTGAGTCACGTGGCCGTGGCTTACTATATAAAGCAGGCAGACAGGCATCAAGGCATTCAGTTACTGCTCGATTGAACGTTACAATGGGCAAAACAAGTGACCTAAGCAACTTTGAGCGTGGTATGATCGCCGATTCCAGTATCTCGGAAACGGCCGGCCTCCTGGGCTTTTCACGCACGACAGTGTCGAGTTTTTACCGAGAATGGTGCGACAAACAAAAACATCCAGTCAGTGGCAGTCCAGTGGGCGAAAACAGCTCATAGATGAGAGGTCGAAAGAGAATGGCAAAAATTGTGCAAGCTAACAGGCGACCACAAACAGGCAAAAACCGGTGCAGTACAACATTGGTATGCAGAATGGCACAAGCTAGAACTCGCACATTGTAATTTCACTGGTAGAATCGGGAGGTTTCAACTCCCTGTGTATTCGCCTGCTCATAGTGAACCACAAAGTCCGGCATTCATAGCAAATGCTGATACCGCACGCCAGGTAGAGGCCCACAAACTTGAATAATGGTGTTGTTTAGTTGGAACGACAAACAAACAGTAATCTCAGAACTACTCTAGGCCATATCTTTTTTGAAACGTTTGTTTTTCACTATTGTTTGTCATCATGCCCGTGTGGTGTGCCTGGTTGTGCTATTTACAAACAACAAACAAAATGTGGTACCTTTCACCGTTCTACCTACCAGGGATTCACCCTGATTATGCAGCTGTCAAAAATGATACGGTGACCAAAGATTATCAGAGGGATTTTCAGGCTGAACTGATGGGTAATCAATTTATACGACAGCTGAGAAGTGATGCGATACCATACATTTTTTACCTTCACAACAAAACGGAAGATTGTCAGCTTGTGGTAACCTAACGTTAGCTAGCTTGCTAGCCTAGCTGGGTAAGTTAGCTAGCTAGCTAAAGTTAGAGTCCTGTATTGAACTCTGAAAGCCATCAGATAAATCATATAGCTATATTTCAGGTATACACACCGTCAATCAACTACTTGCTGCCAATTTAGTGACGCTAGTTAACTAACAGCAAGTTGACAACATTGAAGTATCCATGTTAGGTGTGCTTAGCTAGCCAGTCTAATAGAGATCAATACAATGAGTGGGGTGGTTAAATTGTGTATTGTTCTGTATTTTGTTGTAGGTGGTACAGAATCTGATTCCACCAACATGCGCTTCCAACCCCTAGTTCTGCACAGGGTTAAGGTAAGTTGGTCAAAATATTTACAAGCTGACGGCTAAGATAGATCAATTTACAGTATGCATGTTAAAAACATGAATTGGGTAGTGTTTGTATGGTTTGTGTTTGTGTTACGGGGTTACATGTGGTTAGAGGTAGCCTGAGGACTACAGAGTACCTTCCAGATCATGTCATCAATTTAGTCTACCCCGCTTTTTACCTTTTCTTTTTGTAAAACTCAGGTTATCTGGAGTCATTCCACAGTGCCCTGCTGAAAAATATCCCAAAGCGGGGGCATTGTGTGTACACAAGCATGAGGGAGCAGACACACTTTGCGGTTATGGAGCACAACAAGATTGTGGGACAGAAACCAGCAAGGGACACTGACACAACCGCCTCATTCTTCTCTGCAGATTCTCAAAACACAATACAAAGACATGTCTACAAAATTCCCCTGCACAGGGATACTATTGACAAGAATGAACTGTCATTGTCAATGGGCTGGGGGAGGTTTACAGACAGTACTTTGAGAGGAGGAAGGGGTTTTTGGTTGTGCAGGGTTGTGCTTAGACAGTAAATGTATTGTTGTGTATGAGAACGATTGAGGTGCCATTTCTCCTCAATCTCCCATACACATCAATTTATATCGTGTAAGAACTGCCTTCCTAAGACTTTTCACACCTTCTTTAAACCCCCCAGCCCATTTACATTGTTGACTGCAGCTCCCAATGTCCCCTCATTGTCCCTAACAAGACCCTAGCCGGTCCCATTCGGTTGATACCTTTACCAACAAAGGCGTGTTGCCCTACATCCCATCCACAAAGAGTATAAAACGCAGTACCAGCAAATCTTCTGCAAGAGGACCAAACAGTTTCGGCAGAGTCTTATCCAGCTGGCCGTTCACCGCAGACAGGACAGGCCCGTCACCATAAGCACAAAGAGTCTCAGCTTCCCCAGCTCCCAATGCCGAACACAATTGCCAGTGTACCGAAGCCAATTAGTGTAAAAAAGGTCTGAATTGGGCTGCCTGTGTAAACACAGCCAGTGTGGCAAAACATAAGACCATGTAGAACAGGGGTCGCCAACCCTGTTCCTGGAGAGGACCCTCCTGTAGGTTTTAACTCCAACCCTGTCCCTGGAGATCTACCCTCCTGTAGGTTTTAACTCCAACCCTGTTCCTGGAGATCTACCCTCCTGTAGGTTTTTCGCTCCCACCCCAGTTGTAATTACCCTGGTTCAGTTTATCAACCAGCTAATTATTAGAATCAGGTGTGCTAGACTAGAGTTGAAGTGAAAACCTACAGGACAGTGTCTCACCAGGAACAGGTTAGGAGAGCCCTGATGTAGAACCACCATCAAATAAATATGGGTTTTTCTATCAATCTTTGAAAATTGCCTGCCCTTATGGATTCACAGAAGATATTTATATAAGCTGTACAGATATTAGACATTCAGATATCCAAAGAATGTTTGGAAATTTGTCCAATTCTAAAATACAGGGGAGTGTACACTATTTAATGCTAACTCAAGAGAACTGGGTATTCAACAAGAATGTTATATGTTCCTAGTGAGACACCATGGGAGAATGGAGGGATGTATTGTGAGAGGAAATGGTCGAATGGGGATTTATTGGGAACAATCTGTGATTTATTGGGGTTGATCTGTCTGTCTGAAGGGTGGAATTGATGAGTGTTAAAGTAAGTATATACAGAAATGTACAGGTTAAATGTTTGAGGTCCTCCAATCAGGGGTGAGACTGGGATTATTGTTATTATTTATTTATGTTTTGTGGTTTGGCTTCATGCTGTGAGCGGTGTGTGTGCTGGTGCTGGTGGTTATGGGTAGTTTTATGCTGTGAGTGGTGTGTGCGCTGGTCCTGGTAGTTAGGGGCGGCAGGTAGCCTAGTGGTTAGAGCATTGGGACCAAAAGGTTGCTGGATTGAATCCCTGAGCTGACAAGGTAAGAAAAATCTGTCGTTCTGCCCCTGAACAAGGCAGTTAACCTACTGTTCCCCGGTAAGCCTTCATTGTAAATAAGAATTTGTTCTTAACTGTCTTGCCTAGTTAAATAAAGGTTACATGCCCACTCGAGCAGGGCTTGGTTTTTCCAGCCCTTGGAAAATTCCTTTGGGCCGAGGGCGGGGCCTTGCCTTGCCGGCGTCTCGGGCGGTCAGGGGTGAGCACACCCTCTGACCAGAGCACCCACTGTGATTGCCATTTCAAATAAACATACAGTAAGTTCTGGGAATACTTGTAAAGCTGTGGGAGGAGTGTTGTCATGATCAAACTGCCATTCAGCTCCTCATGAGTCATCTGCTTGAAATCCAGCATAATGTCTAATCCCTCAAGAGGGATACAGTACACAGGATACAGTTCTGTTACAGTGACACACGCAGGCAAATTAATTATGTTTCTGTATCTAGAATCCACAACAGAAAGAAGCTCAGGCACCACACAATATTGTCTGTAAGACAAAAAAACAGACTCAAATTATACTCCATTGCAGTTTGAACAACCATGCCAGCATAACATCACCATTAGGGTAGACTAGTTGAACATGCAAACATATGCACAGGCACAGAGATTACATTTACAACAATATCTAGCCTAATAGAAAGAAATATGGCATAACACTCAATCTTTTCACAGTGACCAGACCGTACAAATGAGCCTAGATAGGCAGACAGTATCTACCTTCAGCCATGTCTATCAAGCATGCTTAGGCAAATATTTTTATAGTAAAACCAGCAATATTATTGTTTCTCCTCACTGATGGCTAGTAAACGTAGCTAGCTAGCTCGCTGGATATGCAATACTTCTTATTTACATCTGTTTGGAATCCTATCTGGAGTCATGCCTATTTGTGAGATTGAAATGCATCCACGGTCGTAATCATAACCAATTTCAACCCTCATCAATTATGTGACATAGTGTGAGAGTGAAATTACAAGATTATGTTATAATGCTGTTATTGCATCAAATGGTTGTTTTATGCAACAGAATAGGGGGTTCTTAGAACTATATTGTGTCTGTGTGAACTGAGAGTGGGCCTCTGGGGCTTCATGCTGACAAGTAGATTTACAATGCGTTAGGCCACATTCCATTCATGTGAGGGAGATTGTGCCGGTTTGACTGGAAGGTACCAGGAAGAGATGGCTCGGGTTTGACTGGAAGGTACCAGGAAGAGATGGCTCGGGTATGGATAATTATGAGATTAAGCTTGTGTTGGGGGCCAGACCCTGGTTTCTACACAATGAGAACGGTCTTTACAGCAGATACTGTCTGCTGTGAATTATTAGTATCTTTCATACAAATCCTAACCTTGTGACCCATTCCACACATCTGTTGTTTGTCATGTAGACTAAGGTGGTGTATCTTTGCTATAAAAGGTGTTTGTATCCTTTGTGTCGGGGCTCTCAGCGAATCATCTAAGTGTGGTTCGTCGACCAGCCATTGTTATTGTAGAGCACTCACATCATTCACTTGTGTGGGTGTGGTGTGACCTGCTCTCCTTATTAATAAGTGAATAAAGATTTAGTTTAAGTATAACTCTGACTTGTGCGATAATTTTGCCTCTCCTCATTTGATAATACCGAAATTAACCACCAGAATAGCTAGCTAGTAAAATAATTTTCAGTTGCTGATGTTACATGTTTGCTAAAAAGTTACAAATGCGAGCTGTGTTGCATAACAAGTTAGCTGGCATCGGCTGTAGCTTTATATTTTGATCTAACTTTTATCTAACTAGGCAAGTCAGTTAAGAACAAATTATTATATATAATGACGGCCTACCCCAGCCAACCCCTAACCCGGACGACGCTGGGCCAATTGTGCGCCGCCCTATGGGACTCCCAATCATAGCCGGTTATGATACAGCCTGGAATCAAACCAGGGTCTGTAGTGACGCCTCTAGCACTGAGATGCAGTGCCTTAGACCGCTGTGCCACTTGGGAGCTAAGCTTCTAATGTTAGCTAAATGCAACTCTTTGTTTCGAATCCTCTTTGCTATATTCCAGTTGAAACATGTATGGTTGAATGACACCATGAAGCTAATAGATGCTCCATCGTCGAATTCGTGTTGATGAGAGGAATCACTTGAAGCCATTGTGTCTAGTCAGCTCTTTCGGTTTTGCCCAAAGGATTGTTGTTACGGTAGTGTCCGCCTCCTTTTCAAAAAGCCAGCCTTTGTGGAGAATCGGGGCCAGAGCATGAAGCACCGCCCAACACAAGTTGTCGTTTTTCAGAGACTGAAATGTTGTTCTCTGCTTGTGTATTTAGCAATGAATCCGCCAACAGGAACATCGCTGAAAAATGCCCAATTACTCTTTCGAACAAAGAGAACCATATCTACACCTACAGAAACCTATAGTGCGATCAGTATAACATAGAGCCTTTGCGAAATGCCACAAAGCGGGACTACATTACTTTTTAGATCTCACGCCCCATCATCAACACACTTGCAGCCGTCATAGGGTGTATCATTCAGCGCGCGAAGCCCTGACCTGCCTTCCTCCTGGGCAATTATATATGAAACACATCACACTGATCTAGAAATGCCTCAGACATGATGAAAACAAGCCCAGATTCCCCCAGGGTGAAGTTCCCCTTTAAGTTTAGGCATTAACTAAGAATTTTTAAAGGGTTACATTTAGGCATAACCTTTGAAGTCTTAAGGTTAGGCATTAACTCGGAATGGTTAAGGTAAAAGTTGGGGACAATTGTCTAGTGCTGGATTCGAACATGCAACCTTTGACACCAGAGGCAAGGAGAAGAAGCAGCTCCAGTGGATACGCGATCTCCAACACTTGACTATTGAGGAGTGGAAAAACATTGACTGGTCCAACGAATCCCAGTTTCTCTTGTGTATTGCTGATGGCAGAGTCAGGATTTGCCGTAAGTAGCATGAGTCCATGGCCCCATCCTGCCTGGTGTCAACGGTACAGGCTGGTGGTGGTGTTGTAATGGTGTGGGTAATGTTTTCCTGGCACACGTTAGGTCCCTT